>NW_026988898.1:0-226529 GCF_030222135.1 Aotus nancymaae | reverse complement strand
AGACCATTCTGTGCAGAGTCTCAAAACAGGCGTTTTTAGCCCAATACCGGCATATGGAAGAAACAGCAGTAAGCACAGGGAAATATCTGCTTCTAAATCCAAAACGCAGCTACCTAAGAGAACGGTTGACAATGTGTGCACTCAACTTCCAGAGTTAAAACCCGTGTGTGGATTCAGCAGTCTGCAGACCCTTTCTGTGCAGAGTCTCAAAACAGGCGTTTTCAGCCCAATACCTGCATATGGAAGAAGCAGCAGTAAGCACAGGGAAATATCTGCTTCTAAATCCAAAACGCAGCTACCTAACAGAACGGTTGTCAATGTGTGCACTCAACTTGCAGAGTTAAAACCCGTGTGTGGATTCAGCAGTCTGCAGACCCTTTCTGTGCAGGGTCTCAAAACAGGCGTTTTCAGCCCAATACCGGCATATGGAAGAAACAGCAGTAAGCACAGGGAAATACCTGCTTCTAAATCCAAAACGCAGCTACCTAACAGAACGGTTGTCAATGTGTGCACTCAACTTCCAGAGTTAAACCCGTGTGTGTGTTCAGCAGTCTGCACACCCTTTCTGTGCAGAGTCTCAAAACAGGCGTTTTCATCCCCAATACCGGCATATGGAATAAACAGCAGTAAGCACAGGGAAATATCTGCTTCTAAATCCAAAACGCAGCTACCTAACAGAACGGTTGTCAATGTGTGCACTCAACTTCCGGAGTTAAACCCGTGTGTGGATTCAGCAGTCTGCAGACACTTTCTGTGCAGAGTCTCAAAACAGGCGTTTTCCGCTCAACACCGGCATATGGAAGAAAAGGCAATAAGCACAGGGAAATATCTGCTTCTAAATCCAAAACGCAGCTACCTAACAGAACGGTTGTCAATGTGTGCACTCACCTTCCAGAGTTAAACCCGTGTGTGGGTTCAGCAGTCTGCAGACCCTTTCTGTGCAGAGTCTCAAAACAGGCGTTTTCAGCCCAATACCGGCACATGGAAGAAACAGCAGTAAGCACAGGGAAATATCTGCTTCTAAATCCAAAACACAGCTACCTAACAGAACGGTTGTCAATGTGTGCACTCAACTTCCAGAGTTAAACCCGTGTGTGGATTCAGCAGTCTGCAGACCCTTTCTGTGCAGAGTCTCAAAACAGGCGTTTTCAGCCCAATACCGGCATATGGAAGAAACAGCAGTAAGCACAGGGAAATATCTGCTTCTAAATCCAAAACGCAGCTACCTAACAGAACGGTTGTCAATGTGTGCACTCAACTTCCACAGTTAAACCCGTGTGTGGGTTCGGCAGTCTGCAGACCCTTTCTGTGCAGAGTCTCAAAACAGGCGTTTTCAGCCCAATACCGGCATAAGGAAGAAACAGCAGTAAGCACAGGGAAATATCTGCTTCTAAATCCAAAACGCAGCTACCTAACAGAACGGTTGTCAATGTGTGCACTCAACTTCCAGAGTTAAACCCGTGTGTGGATTCAGCAGGTCTGCAGACCCTTTCTGTGCAGAGTCTCAAAACAGGCGTTTTCAGCCCAATACCGGCATATGGAAGAAACAGCAGTAAGCACAGGGAAATATCTGCTTCTAAATCCAAAACGCAGCTACCTAACAGAACGGTTGTCAATGTGTGCACTCAACTTCCACAGTTAAACCCGTGTGTGGGTTCAGCAGTCTGCAGACCCTTTCTGTACAGTCTCAAAACAGGCGTTTTCAGCCCAATACCGGCATATGGAAGAAACAGCAGTAAGCACAGGGAAATATCTGCTTCTAAATCCAAAACGCAGCTACCTAACAGAACGGTTGTCAATGTGTGCACTCAACTTCCAGAGTTAAACCCGTGTGTGGATTCAGCAGTCTGCAGACCCTTTCTGTGCAGAGTCTCAAAACAGGCGTTTTCAGCCCAATACCGGCATATGGAAGAAACAGCAGTAAGCACAGGGAAATATCTGCTTCTAAATCCAAAACGCAGCTACCTAACAGAACGCTTGTCAAAATGCGCACTCAACTTCCAGATTTAAACCCGTGTGTGGATTCAGCATTCTGCAGACGCAGTCTGCGCACAGTCTCAAAAGAGGCGTTTTCAGCGCAATACCGGCATATGGACGAAACAGCATTAAGCACAGGGAAGTATCTGCTTCTAAATTCAAAACACAGATACCTAACAGAAGGGTTGTCAATGTGTGCACTCAACTTGCAGAGTTAAACCCGTGTGTGGATTCAGCAGTCTGCAGACCCTTTCTGTGCAGAGTCTCAAAACAGGCGTTTTCAGCCCAATACCGGCATATGGAAGAAACAGCAGTAAGCACATGGAAATATCAGCTTCTAATTCAAAAACGCAGCTACCTAAAAGAACGCTTGTCAATGTGTGCACTCACCTTCCAGAGTTAAACCCGTGTGTGGGTTCAGCAGTCTGCAGACCCTTTCTGTGCAGAGTCTCAAAACAGGCGTTTTCAGCCCAATACCGGCATATGGAAGAAACAGCAGTAAGCACAGGGTAATATCTGCTTCTAAATCCAAAACGCAGCTACCTAACAGAACGGTTATCAATGTGTGCACTGAACTTCCAGAGTTAAACCCGAGTGTGGGTTTAGCAGTCTGCAGACCCTTTCTGTGCAGAGTCTCAAAACAGGCATTTTCAGCCCAATACCGGCTATGGAAGAAACAACAGTAAGCACAGGAAAATATCTGCTTCTAATTCCAAAACGCAGCTACCTAACAGAACGCTTGTCAATGTGTGCACTCAACTTCCAGAGTTAAACCCATGTGAGGATTCAGCAGTCTGCAGACCCTTTCTGTGCAGAGTCTCAAAACAGGCATTTTCAGCCCAATACCGGCATATGGAAGAAACAGCAGTAAGCACAGGGAAATATCTGCTTCTAAATCCAAAACGCAGCTACCTAACACAACGGTTGTCAATGTGTGCACTCAACTTCCAGAGTTAAACCCGTGTGTGGATTCAGCAGTCTGCAGACCCTTTCTGTGCAGAGTCTCAAAACAGGCGTTTTTAGCCCAATACCGGCATATGGAAGAAACAGCAGTAAGCACAGGGAAATATCTGCTTCTAAATCCAAAACGCAGCTACCTAAGAGAAGGGTTGTCAATGTGTGCACTCAACTTGCAGAGTTAAACCCGTGTGTGTGTTCAGCAGTCTGCACACCCTTTCTGTGCAGAGTCTCAAAACAGGCGTTTTCATCCCAATACCGGCATATGGAATAAACAGCAGTAAGCACAGGGAAATATCTGCTTCTAAATCCAAAACGCAGCTACCTAACAGAACGGTTGTCAATGTGTGCACTCAACTTCCGGAGTTAAACCCGTGTGTGGATTCAGCAGTCTGCAGACACTTTCTGTGCAGAGTCTCAAAACAGGCGTTTTCCGCTCAACACCGGCATATGGAAGAAAAGGCAGTAAGCACAGGGAAATATCTGCTTCTAAATCCAAAACGCAGCTACCTAACAGAACGGTTGTCAATGTGTGCACTCACCTTCCAGAGTTAAACCCGTGTGTGGGTTCAGCAGTCTGCAGACCCTTTCTGTGCAGAGTCTCAAAACAGGCGTTTTCAGCCCAATACCGGCACATGGAAGAAACAGCAGTAAGCACAGGGAAATATCTGCTTCTAAATCCAAAACACAGCTACCTAACAGAACGGTTGTCAATGTGTGCACTCAACTTCCAGAGTTAAACCCGTGTGTGGATTCAGCAGTCTGCAGACCCTTTCTGTGCAGAGTCTCAAAACAGGCGTTTTCAGCCCAATACCGGCATATGGAAGAAACAGCAGTAAGCACAGGGAAATATCTGCTTCTAAATCCAAAACGCAGCTACCTAACAGAACGGTTGTCAATGTGTGCACTCAACTTCCGGAATTAAACCCTTGTGTGGATTCAGCAGTCTGCAGACCCTTATTGTGCAGAGTCTCAAAACAGGCGTTTTCAGCCCAATACCGGCATAAGGAAGAAACAGCAGTAAGCACAGGGAAATATCTGCTTCTAAATACAAAACGCAGCTACCTAACAGAACGGTTGTCAATGTGTGCACTCAACTTCCAGAGTTAAACCCGTGTGTGGATTCAGCAGTCTGCAGACCCTTTCTGTGCAGAGTCTCAAAACAGGCGTTTTCAGCCCAATACCGGCATATGGAAGAAACAGCAGTAAGCACAGGGAAATATCTGCTTCTAAATCCAAAACGCAGCTACCTAACAGAACGGTTGTCAATGTGTGCACTCAACTTCCACAGTTAAACCCGTGTGTGGGTTCAGCAGTCTGCAGACCCTTTCTGTACAGTCTCAAAACAGGCGTTTTCAGCCCAATACCGGCATATGGAAGAAACAGCAGTAAGCACAGGGAAATATCTGCTTCTAAATCCACAACGCAGCTACCTAACAGAACGGTTGTCAATGTGTGCACTCAACTTCCACAGTTAAACCCGTGTGTGGGTTCAGCAGTCTGCAGACCCTATCTGTACAGTCTCAAAACAGGCGTTTTCAGCCCAATACCGGCATATGGAAGAAACAGCAGTAAGCACAGGGAAATATCTGCTTCTAAATCCAAAACGCAGCTGCCTAACAGAACGGTTGTCAATGTGTGCACTCAACTTCCAGAGTTAAACCCGTCTGTGGATTCAGCTGTCTGCAGACCCTTTCTGTGCAGAGTCTCAAAACAGGCGTTTTCAGCCCAATACCGGCATATGGAAGAAACAGCAGTAAGCACAGGGAAATATCTGCTTCTAAATCCAAAACGCAGCTACCTAACAGAACGGTTGTCAAAATGCGCACTCAACTTCCAGGTTTAAACCCGTGTGTGGATTCAGCATTCTGCAGACGCAGTCTGTGCACAGTCTCAAAAGAGGCGTTTTCAGCGCAATACCGGCATATGGAAGAAACAGCATTAAGCACAGGGAAGTATCTGCTTCTAAATCCAAAACGCAGCTACCTAACAGAACGGTTGTCAATGTGTGCACTCAACTTGCAGAGTTAAACCCGTGTGTGGATTCAGCAGTCTGCAGACCCTTTCTGTGCAGGGTCTCAAAACAGGCGTTTTCAGCCCAATACCGGCATATGGAAGAAACAGCAGTAAGCACAGGGAAATGCCTGCTTCTAAATCCAAAACGCAGCTACCTAACAGAACGGTTGTCAATGTGTGCACTCAACTTCCAGAGTTAAACCCGTGTGTGTGTTCAGCAGTCTGCACACCCTTTCTGTGCAGAGTCTCAAAACAGGCGTTTTCATCCCAATACCGGCATATGGAATAAACAGCAGTAAGCACAGGGAAATATCTGCTTCTAAATCCAAAACGCAGCTACCTAACAGAACGGTTGTCAATGTGTGCACTCAACTTCCGGAGTTAAACCCGTGTGTGGATTCAGCAGTCTGCAGACACTTTCTGTGCAGAGTCTCAAAACAGGCGTTTTCCGCTCAACACCCGCATATGGAAGAAAAGGCAATAAGCACAGGGAAATATCTGCTTCTAAATCCAAAACGCAGCTACCTAACAGAACGGTTGTCAATGTGTGCACTCACCTTCCAGAGTTAAACCCGTGTGTGGGTTCAGCAGTCTGCAGACCCTTTCTGTGCAGAGTCTCAAAACAGGCGTTTTCAGCCCAATACCGGCACATGGAAGAAACAGCAGTAAGCACAGGGAAATATCTGCTTCTAAATCCAAAACACAGCTACCTAACAGAACGGTTGTCAATGTGTGCACTCAACTTCCAGAGTTAAACCCGTGTGTGGATTCAGCAGTCTGCAGACCCTTTCTGTGCAGAGTCTCAAAACAGGCGTTTTCAGCCCAATACCGGCATATGGAAGAAACAGCAGTAAGCACAGGGAAATATCTGCTTCTAAATCCAAAACGCAGCTACCTAACAGAACGGTTGTCAATGTGTGCACTCAACTTCCGGAATTAAACCCGTGTGTGGATTCAGCAGTCTGCAGACCCTTTTTGTGCAGAGTCTCAAAACAGGCGTTTTCAGCCCAATACCGGCATAAGGAAGAAACAGCAGTAAGCACAGGGAAATATCAGCTTCTAAATACAAAACGCAGCTACCTAACAGAACGGTTGTCAATGTGTGCACTCAACTTCCAGAGTTAAACCCGTGTGTGGATTCAGCAGTCTGCAGACCCTTTCTGTGCAGAGTCTCAAAACAGGCGTTTTCAGCCCAATACCGGCATATGGAAGAAACAGCAGTAAGCACAGGGAAATATCTGCTTCTAAATCCAAAACGCAGCTTCCTAACAGAACGGTTGTCAATGTGTGCACTCAACTTCCACAGTTAAACCCGTGTGTGGGTTCAGCAGTCTGCAGACCCTTTCTGTACAGTCTCAAAACAGGCGTTTTCAGCCCAATACCGGAATATGGAAGAAACAGCAGTAAGCACAGGGAAATATCTGCTTCTAAATCCAAAACGCAGCTACCTAACAGAACGGTTGTCAATGTGTGCACTCAACTTCCACAGTTAAACCCGTGTGTGGGTTCAGCAGTCTGCAGACCCTTTCTGTGCAGAGTCTCAAAACAGGCGTTTTCAGCCCAATACCGGCATAAGGAAGAAACAGCAGTAAGCACAGGGAAATATCTGCTTCTAAATCCAAAACGCAGCTACCTAACAGAACGGTTGTCAATGTGTGCACTCAAGTTCCAGAGTTAAACCCGTGTGTGGATTCAGCAGTCTGCAGACCCTTTCTGTGCAGAGTCTCAAAACAGGCGTTTTCAGCCCAATACCGGCATATGGAAGAAACAGCAGTAAGCACAGGGAAATATCTGCTTCTAAATTCAAAACGCAGCTACCTAACAGAACGGTTGTCAATGTGTGCACTCAACTTCCACAGTTAAACCCGTGTGTGGGTTCAGCAGTCTGCAGACCCTTTCTGTACAGTCTCAAAACAGGCGTTTTCAGCCCAATACCGGCATATGGAAGAAACAGCAGTAAGCACAGGGAAATATCTGCTTCTAAATCCAAAACGCAGCTACCTAACAGAACGGTTGTCAATGTGTGCACTCAACTTCCAGAGTTAAACCCGTGTGTGGATTCAGCAGTCTGCAGACCCTTTCTGTGCAGAGTCTCAAAACAGGGGTTTTCAGCCCAATACCGGCATATGGAAGAAACAGCAGTAAGCACAGGGAAATATCTGCTTCTAAATCCAAAACGCAGCTACCTAACAGAACGCTTGTCAAAATGCGCACTCAACTTCCAGATTTAAACCCGTGTGTGGATTCAGCATTCTGCAGACGCAGTCTGCGCACAGTCTCAAAAGAGGCGTTTTCAGCGCAATACCGGCATATGGACGAAACAGCATTAAGCACAGGGAAGTATCTGCTTCTAAATTCAAAACACAGATACCTAACAGAAGGGTTGTCAATGTGTGCACTCAACTTGCAGAGTTAAACCCGTGTGTGGATTCAGCAGTCTGCAGACCCTTTCTGTGCAGAGTCTCAAAACAGGCGTTTTCAGCCCAATACCGGCATATGGAAGAAACAGCAGTAAGCACATGGAAATATCAGCTTCTAATTCAAAAACGCAGCTACCTAAAAGAACGCTTGTCAATGTGTGCACTCACCTTCCAGAGTTAAACCCGTGTGTGGGTTCAGCAGTCTGCAGACCCTTTCTGTGCAGAGTCTCAAAACAGGCGTTTTCAGCCCAATACCGGCATATGGAAGAAACAGCAGTAAGCACAGGGTAATATCTGCTTCTAAATCCAAAACGCAGCTACCTAACAGAACGGTTATCAATGTGTGCACTGAACTTCCAGAGTTAAACCCGAGTGTGGGTTTAGCAGTCTGCAGACCCTTTCTGTGCAGAGTCTCAAAACAGGCATTTTCAGCCCAATACCGGCTATGGAAGAAACAACAGTAAGCACAGGAAAATATCTGCTTCTAATTCCAAAACGCAGCTACCTAACAGAACGCTTGTCAATGTGTGCACTCAACTTCCAGAGTTAAACCCATGTGAGGATTCAGCAGTCTGCAGACCCTTTCTGTGCAGAGTCTCAAAACAGGCGTTTTCAGCCCAATACCGGCATATGGAAGAAACAGCAGTAAGCACAGGGAAATATCTGCTTCTAAATCCAAAACGCAGCTACCTAACACAACGGTTGTCAATGTGTGCACTCAACTTCCAGAGTTAAACCCGTGTGTGGATTCAGCAGTCTGCAGACCCTTTCTGTGCAGAGTCTCAAAACAGGCGTTTTTAGCCCAATACCGGCATATGGAAGAAACAGCAGTAAGCACAGGGAAATATCTGCTTCTAAATCCAAAACGCAGCTACCTAAGAGAAGGGTTGTCAATGTGTGCACTCAACTTGCAGAGTTAAACCCGTGTGTGTGTTCAGCAGTCTGCACACCCTTTCTGTGCAGAGTCTCAAAACAGGCGTTTTCATCCCAATACCGGCATATGGAATAAACAGCAGTAAGCACAGGGAAATATCTGCTTCTAAATCCAAAACGCAGCTACCTAACAGAACGGTTGTCAATGTGTGCACTCAACTTCCGGAGTTAAACCCGTGTGTGGATTCAGCAGTCTGCAGACACTTTCTGTGCAGAGTCTCAAAACAGGCGTTTTCCGCTCAACACCGGCATATGGAAGAAAAGGCAGTAAGCACAGGGAAATATCTGCTTCTAAATCCAAAACGCAGCTACCTAACAGAACGGTTGTCAATGTGTGCACTCACCTTCCAGAGTTAAACCCGTGTGTGGGTTCAGCAGTCTGCAGACCCTTTCTGTGCAGAGTCTCAAAACAGGCGTTTTCAGCCCAATACCGGCACATGGAAGAAACAGCAGTAAGCACAGGGAAATATCTGCTTCTAAATCCAAAACACAGCTACCTAACAGAACGGTTGTCAATGTGTGCACTCAACTTCCAGAGTTAAACCCGTGTGTGGATTCAGCAGTCTGCAGACCCTTTCTGTGCAGAGTCTCAAAACAGGCGTTTTCAGCCCAATACCAGCATATGGAAGAAACAGCAGTAAGCACAGGGAAATATCTGCTTCTAAATCCAAAACGCAGCTACCTAACAGAACGGTTGTCAATGTGTGCACTCAACTTCCGGAATTAAACCCGTGTGTGGATTCAGCAGTCTGCAGACCCTTATTGTGCAGAGTCTCAAAACAGGCGTTTTCAGCCCAATACCGGCATAAGGAAGAAACAGCAGTAAGCACAGGGAAATATCTGCTTCTAAATACAAAACGCAGCTACCTAACAGAACGGTTGTCAATGTGTGCACTCAACTTCCAGAGTTAAACCCGTGTGTGGATTCAGCAGTCTGCAGACCCTTTCTGTGCAGAGTCTCAAAACAGGCGTTTTCAGCCCAATACCGGCATATGGAAGAAACAGCAGTAAGCACAGGGAAATATCTGCTTCTAAATCCAAAACGCAGCTACCTAACAGAACGGTTGTCAATGTGTGCACTCAACTTCCACAGTTAAACCCGTGTGTGGGTTCAGCAGTCTGCAGACCCTTTCTGAGCAGAGTCTCAAAACAGGCGTTTTCAGCCCAATACCGGCATAAGGAAGAAACAGCAGTAAGCACAGGGAAATATCTGCTTCTAAATCCAAAACGCAGCTACCTAACAGAACGGTTGTCAATGTGTGCACTCAACTTCCACAGTTAAACCCGTGTGTGGGTTCAGCAGTCTGCAGACCCTTTCTGTGCAGAGTCTCAAAACAGGCGTTTTCAGCCCAATACCGGCACATGGAAGAAACAGCAGTAAGCACAGGGAAATATCTGCTTCTAAATCCAAAACACAGCTACCTAACAGAACGGTTGTCAATGTGTGCACTCAACTTCCAGAGTTAAACCCGTGTGTGGATTCAGCAGTCTGCAGACGCAGTCTGCGCACAGTCTCAAAAGAGGCGTTTTCAGCGCAATACCGGCATATGGACGAAACAGCATTAAGCACAGGGAAGTATCTGCTTCTAAATTCAAAACACAGATACCTAACAGAAGGGTTGTCAATGTGTGCACTCAACTTGCAGAGTTAAACCCGTGTGTGGATTCAGCAGTCTGCAGACCCTTTCTGTGCAGAGTCTCAAAACAGGCGTTTTCAGCCCAATACCGGCATATGGAAGAAACAGCAGTAAGCACATGGAAATATCAGCTTCTAATTCAAAAACGCAGCTACCTAAAAGAACGCTTGTCAATGTGTGCACTCACCTTCCAGAGTTAAACCCGTGTGTGGGTTCAGCAGTCTGCAGACCCTTTCTGTGCAGAGTCTCAAAACAGGCGTTTTCAGCCCAATACCGGCATATGGAAGAAACAGCAGTAAGCACAGGGTAATATCTGCTTCTAAATCCAAAACGCAGCTACCTAACAGAACGGTTATCAATGTGTGCACTGAACTTCCAGAGTTAAACCCGAGTGTGGGTTTAGCAGTCTGCAGACCCTTTCTGTGCAGAGTCTCAAAACAGGCATTTTCAGCCCAATACCGGCTATGGAAGAAACAACAGTAAGCACAGGAAAATATCTGCTTCTAATTCCAAAACGCAGCTACCTAACAGAACGCTTGTCAATGTGTGCACTCAACTTCCAGAGTTAAACCCATGTGAGGATTCAGCAGTCTGCAAACCCTTTCTGTGCAGAGTCTCAAAACAGGCGTTTTCAGCCCAATACCGGCATATGGAAGAAACAGCAGTAAGCACAGGGAAATATCTGCTTCTAAATCCAAAACGCAGCTACCTAACACAACGGTTGTCAATGTGTGCACTCAACTTCCAGAGTTAAACCCGTGTGTGGATTCAGCAGTCTGCAGACCCTTTCTGTGCAGAGTCTCAAAACAGGCGTTTTTAGCCCAATACCGGCATATGGAAGAAACAGCAGTAAGCACAGGGAAATATCTGCTTCTAAATCCAAAACGCAGCTACCTAAGAGAAGGGTTGTCAATGTGTGCACTCAACTTGCAGAGTTAAACCCGTGTGTGTGTTCAGCAGTCTGCACACCCTTTCTGTGCAGAGTCTCAAAACAGGCGTTTTCATCCCAATACCGGCATATGGAATAAACAGCAGTAAGCACAGGGAAATATCTGCTTCTAAATCCAAAACGCAGCTACCTAACAGAACGGTTGTCAATGTGTGCACTCAACTTCCGGAGTTAAACCCGTGTGTGGATTCAGCAGTCTGCAGACACTTTCTGTGCAGAGTCTCAAAACAGGCGTTTTCAGCCCAATACCGGCATATGGAAGAAACAGCAGTAAGCACAGGGAAATATCTGCTTCTAAATCCAAAACGCAGCTACCTAACAGAACGGTTGTCAATGTGTGCACTCAACTTCCGGAATTAAACCCGTGTGTGGATTCAGCTGTCTGCAGACCCTTATTGTGCAGAGTCTCAAAACAGGCGTTTTCAGCCCAATACCGGCATAAGGAAGAAACAGCAGTAAGCACAGGGAAATATCTGCTTCTAAATACAAAACGCAGCTACCTAACAGAACGGTTGTCAATGTGTGCACTCAACTTCCAGAGTTAAACCCGTGTGTGGATTCAGCAGTCTGCAGACCCTTTCTGTGCAGAGTCTCAAAACAGGCGTTTTCAGCCCAATACCGGCATATGGAAGAAACAGCAGTAAGCACAGGGAAATATCTGCTTCTAAATCCAAAACGCAGCTACCTAACAGAACGGTTGTCAATGTGTGCACTCAACTTCCACAGTTAAACCCGTGTGTGGGTTCAGCAGTCTGCAGACCCTTTCTGTACAGTCTCAAAACAGGCGTTTTCAGCCCAATACCGGCATATGGAAGAAACAGCAGTAAGCACAGGGAAATATCTGCTTCTAAATCCACAACGCAGCTACCTAACAGAACGGTTGTCAATGTGTGCACTCAACTTCCGCAGTTAAACCCGTGTGTGGGTTCAGCAGTCTGCAGACCCTATCTGTACAGTCTCAAAACAGGCGTTTTCAGCCCAATACCGGCATATGGAAGAAACAGCAGTAAGCACAGGGAAATATCTGCTTCTAAATCCAAAACGCAGCTGCCTAACAGAACGGTTGTCAATGTGTGCACTCAACTTCCAGAGTTAAACCCGTCTGTGGATTCAGCTGTCTGCAGACCCTTTCTGTGCAGAGTCTCAAAACAGGCGTTTTCAGCCCAATACCGGCATATGGAAGAAACAGCAGTAAGCACAGGGAAATATCTGCTTCTAAATCCAAAACGCAGCTACCTAACAGAACGGTTGTCAAAATGCGCACTCAACTTCCAGGTTTAAACCCGTGTGTGGATTCAGCATTCTGCAGACGCAGTCTGTGCACAGTCTCAAAAGAGGCGTTTTCAGCGCAATACCGGCATATGGAAGAAACAGCATTAAGCACAGGGAAGTATCTGCTTCTAAATCCAAAACGCAGCTACCTAACAGAACGGTTGTCAATGTGTGCACTCAACTTGCAGAGTTAAACCCGTGTGTGGATTCAGCAGTCTGCAGACCCTTTCTGTGCAGGGTCTCAAAACAGGCGTTTTCAGCCCAATACCGGCATATGGAAGAAACAGCAGTAAGCACAGGGAAATACCTGCTTCTAAATCCAAAACGCAGCTACCTAACAGAACGGTTGTCAATGTGTGCACTCAACTTCCAGAGTTAAACCCGTGTGTGTGTTCAGCAGTCTGCACACCCTTTCTGTGCAGAGTCTCAAAACAGGCGTTTTCATCCCAATACCGGCATATGGAATAAACAGCAGTAAGCACAGGGAAATATCTGCTTCTAAATCCAAAACGCAGCTACCTAACAGAACGGTTGTCAATGTGTGCACTCAACTTCCAGAGTAAACCCGTGTGTGGATTCAGCAGTCTGCAGACCCTTTCTGTGCAGAGTCTCAAAACAGGCGTTTTCAGCCCAATATCGGTATATGGAAGAAACAGCAGTAATCACAGGGAAATATCTGCTTATAAATCCAAAGCGCAGCTACCTAACAGATCGGTTGTCAATGTGTGCACTCAACTTCCAGAGTTAAACCCGTGTGTGGATTCAGCAGTCTGCAGACCCTTTCTGTGCAGTGTCTCAAAACAGCCGTTTTCAGCCCAATACCGGCATATGGAAGAAACAGCAGTAAGCACAGGGAAATATCTGCTTCTAAATCCAAAACGCAGCTACCTAACAGAACGGTTGTCAAAGTGTGCACTCAACTTCCAGTGATAAACCCGTGTGTGGATTCAGCAGTCTGCAGACCCTTTCTGTGCAGAGTCTCAAAACAGGCGTTTTCAGCCCAATACCGGCACATGGAAGAAACAGCAGTAAGCACAGGGAAATATCTGCTTCTAAATCCAAAACACAGCTACCTAACAGAACGGTTGTCAATGTGTGCACTCAACTTCCAGAGTTAAACCCGTGTGTGGATTCAGCAGTCTGCAGACCCTTTCTGTGCAGAGTCTCAAAACAGGCGTTTTCAGCCCAATACCGGCATATGGAAGAAACAGCAGTAAGCACAGGGAAATATCTGCTTCTAAATCCAAAACGCAGCTACCTAACAGAACGGTTGTCAATGTGTGCACTCAACTTCCGGAATTAAACCCGTGTGTGGATTCAGCAGTCTGCAGACCCTTTTTGTGCAGAGTCTCAAAACAGGCGTTTTCAGCCCAATACCGGCATAAGGAAGAAACAGCAGTAAGCACAGGGAAATATCTGCTTCTAAATACAAAACGCAGCTACCTAACAGAACGGTTGTCAATGTGTGCACTCAACTTCCAGAGTTAAACCCGTGTGTGGATTCAGCAGTCTGCAGACCCTTTCTGTGCAGAGTCTCAAAACAGGCGTTTTCAGCCCAATACGGGCATATGGAAGAAACAGCAGTAAGCACAGGGAAATATCTGCTTCTAAATCCAAAACGCAGCTTCCTAACAGAACGGTTGTCAATGTGTGCACTCAACTTCCACAGTTAAACCCGTGTGTGGGTTCAGCAGTCTGCAGACCCTTTCTGTACAGTCTCAAAACAGGCGTTTTCAGCCCAATACCGGAATATGGAAGAAACAGCAGTAAGCACAGGGAAATATCTGCTTCTAAATCCAAAACGCAGCTACCTAACAGAACGGTTGTCAATGTGTGCACTCAACTTCCACAGTTAAACCCGTGTGTGGGTTCAGCAGTCTGCAGACCCTTTCTGTGCAGAGTCTCAAAACAGGCGTTTTCAGCCCAATACCAGCATAAGGAAGAAACAGCAGTAAGCACAGGGAAATATCTGCTTCTAAATCCAAAACGCAGCTACCTAACAGAACGGTTGTCAATGTGTGCACTCAAGTTCCAGAGTTAAACCCGTGTGTGGATTCAGCAGTCTGCAGACCCTTTCTGTGCAGAGTCTCAAAACAGGCGTTTTCAGCCCAATACCGGCATATGGAAGAAACAGCAGTAAGCACAGGGAAATATCTGCTTCTAAATCCAAAACGCAGCTACCTAACAGAACGGTTGTCAATGTGTGCACTCAACTTCCACAGTTAAACCCGTGTGTGGGTTCAGCAGTCTGCAGACCCTTTCTGTACAGTCTCAAAACAGGCGTTTTCAGCCCAATACCGGCATATGGAAGAAACAGCAGTAAGCACAGGGAAATATCTGCTTCTAAATCCAAAACGCAGCTACCTAACAGAACGGTTGTCAATGTGTGCACTCAACTTCCAGAGTTAAACCCGTGTGTGGATTCAGCAGTCTGCAGACCCTTTCTGTGCAGAGTCGCAAAACAGGGGTTTTCAGCCCAATACCGGCATATGGAAGAAACAGCAGTAAGCACAGGGAAATATCTGCTTCTAAATCCAAAACGCAGCTACCTAACAGAACGCTTGTCAAAATGCGCACTCAACTTCCAGATTTAAACCCGTGTGTGGATTCAGCATTCTGCAGACGCAGTCTGCGCACAGTCTCAAAAGAGGCGTTTTCAGCGCAATACCGGCATATGGACGAAACAGCATTAAGCACAGGGAAGTATCTGCTTCTAAATTCAAAACACAGATACCTAACAGAAGGGTTGTCAATGTGTGCACTCAACTTGCAGAGTTAAACCCGTGTGTGGATTCAGCAGTCTGCAGACCCTTTCTGTGCAGAGTCTCAAAACAGGCGTTTTCAGCCCAATACCGGCATATGGAAGAAACAGCAGTAAGCACATGGAAATATCAGCTTCTAATTCAAAAACGCAGCTACCTAAAAGAACGCTTGTCAATGTGTGCACTCACCTTCCAGAGTTAAACCCGTGTGTGGGTTCAGCAGTCTGCAGACCCTTTCTGTGCAGAGTCTCAAAACAGGCGTTTTCAGCCCAATACCGGCATATGGAAGAAACAGCAGTAAGCACAGGGTAATATCTGCTTCTAAATCCAAAACGCAGCTACCTAACAGAACGGTTATCAATGTGTGCACTGAACTTCCAGAGTTAAACCCGAGTGTGGGTTTAGCAGTCTGCAGACCCTTTCTGTGCAGAGTCTCAAAACAGGCATTTTCAGCCCAATACCGGCTATGGAAGAAACAACAGTAAGCACAGGAAAATATCTGCTTCTAATTCCAAAACGCAGCTACCTAACAGAACGCTTGTCAATGTGTGCACTCAACTTCCAGAGTTAAACCCATGTGAGGATTCAGCAGTCTGCAGACCCTTTCTGTGCAGAGTCTCAAAACAGGCGTTTTCAGCCCAATACCGGCATATGGAAGAAACAGCAGTAAGCACAGGGAAATATCTGCTTCTAAATCCAAAACGCAGCTACCTAACACAACGGTTGTCAATGTGTGCACTCAACTTCCAGAGTTAAACCCGTGTGTGGATTCAGCAGTCTGCAGACCCTTTCTGTGCAGAGTCTCAAAACAGGCGTTTTTAGCCCAATACCGGCATATGGAAGAAACAGCAGTAAGCACAGGGAAATATCTGCTTCTAAATCCAAAACGCAGCTACCTAAGAGAAGGGTTGTCAATGTGTGCACTCAACTTGCAGAGTTAAACCCGTGTGTGTGTTCAGCAGTCTGCACACCCTTTCTGTGCAGAGTCTCAAAACAGGCGTTTTCATCCCAATACCGGCATATGGAATAAACAGCAGTAAGCACAGGGAAATATCTGCTTCTAAATCCAAAACGCAGCTACCTAACAGAACGGTTGTCAATGTGTGCACTCAACTTCCGGAGTTAAACCCGTGTGTGGATTCAGCAGTCTGCAGACACTTTCTGTGCAGAGTCTCAAAACAGGCGTTTTCCGCTCAACACCGGCATATGGAAGAAAAGGCAGTAAGCACAGGGAAATATCTGCTTCTAAATCCAAAACGCAGCTACCTAACAGAACGGTTGTCAATGTGTGCACTCACCTTCCAGAGTTAAACCCGTGTGTGGGTTCAGCAGTCTGCAGACCCTTTCTGTGCAGAGTCTCAAAACAGGCGTTTTCAGCCCAATACCGGCACATGGAAGAAACAGCAGTAAGCACAGGGAAATATCTGCTTCTAAATCCAAAACACAGCTACCTAACAGAACGGTTGTCAATGTGTGCACTCAACTTCCAGAGTTAAACCCGTGTGTGGATTCAGCAGTCTGCAGACCCTTTCTGTGCAGAGTCTCAAAACAGGCGTTTTCAGCCCAATACCGGCATATGGAAGAAACAGCAGTAAGCACAGGGAAATATCTGCTTCTAAATCCAAAACGCAGCTACCTAACAGAACGGTTGTCAATGTGTGCACTCAACTTCCGGAATTAAACCCGTGTGTGGATTCAGCAGTCTGCAGACCCTTATTGTGCAGAGTCTCAAAACAGGCGTTTTCAGCCCAATACCGGCATAAGGAAGAAACAGCAGTAAGCACAGGGAAATATCTGCTTCTAAATACAAAACGCAGCTACCTAACAGAACGGTTGTCAATGTGTGCACTCAACTTCCAGAGTTAAACCCGTGTGTGGATTCAGCAGTCTGCAGACCCTTTCTGTGCAGAGTCTCAAAACAGGCGTTTTCAGCCCAATACCGGCATATGGAAGAAACAGCAGTAAGCACAGGGAAATATCTGCTTCTAAATCCAAAACGCAGCTACCTAACAGAACGGTTGTCAATGTGTGCACTCAACTTCCACAGTTAAACCCGTGTGTGGGTTCAGCAGTCTGCAGACCCTTTCTGTACAGTCTCAAAACAGGCGTTTTCAGCCCAATACCGGCATATGGAAGAAACAGCAGTAAGCACAGGGAAATATCTGCTTCTAAATCCACAACGCAGCTACCTAACAGAACGGTTGTCAATGTGTGCACTCAACTTCCACAGTTAAACCCGTGTGTGGGTTCAGCAGTCTGCAGACCCTATCTGTACAGTCTCAAAACAGGCGTTTTCAGCCCAATACCGGCATATGGAAGAAACAGCAGTAAGCACAGGGAAATATCTGCTTCTAAATCCAAAACGCAGCTACCTAACACAACGGTTGTCAATGTGTGCACTCAACTTCCAGAGTTAAACCCGTGTGTGGATTCAGCAGTCTGCAGACCCTTTCTGTGCAGAGTCTCAAAACAGGCGTTTTTAGCCCAATACCGGCATATGGAAGAAACAGCAGTAAGCACAGGGAAATATCTGCTTCTAAATCCAAAACGCAGCTACCTAAGAGAAGGGTTGTCAATGTGTGCACTCAACTTGCAGAGTTAAACCCGTGTGTGTGTTCAGCAGTCTGCACACCCTTTCTGTGCAGAGTCTCAAAACAGGCGTTTTCATCCCAATACCGGCATATGGAATAAACAGCAGTAAGCACAGGGAAATATCTGCTTCTAAATCCAAAACGCAGCTACCTAACAGAACGGTTGTCAATGTGTGCACTCAACTTCCGGAGTTAAACCCGTGTGTGGATTCAGCAGTCTGCAGACACTTTCTGTGCAGAGTCTCAAAACAGGCGTTTTCCGCTCAACACCGGCATATGGAAGAAAAGGCAGTAAGCACAGGGAAATATCTGCTTCTAAATCCAAAACGCAGCTACCTAACAGAACGGTTGTCAATGTGTGCACTCACCTTCCAGAGTTAAACCCGTGTGTGGGTTCAGCAGTCTGCAGACCCTTTCTGTGCAGAGTCTCAAAACAGGCGTTTTCAGCCCAATACCGGCACATGGAAGAAACAGCAGTAAGCACAGGGAAATATCTGCTTCTAAATCCAAAACACAGCTACCTAACAGAACGGTTGTCAATGTGTGCACTCAACTTCCAGAGTTAAACCCGTGTGTGGATTCAGCAGTCTGCAGACCCTTTCTGTGCAGAGTCTCAAAACAGGCGTTTTCAGCCCAATACCGGCATATGGAAGAAACAGCAGTAAGCACAGGGAAATATCTGCTTCTAAATCCAAAACGCAGCTACCTAACAGAACGGTTGTCAATGTGTGCACTCAACTTCCGGAATTAAACCCGTGTGTGGATTCAGCAGTCTGCAGACCCTTATTGTGCAGAGTCTCAAAACAGGCGTTTTCAGCCCAATACCGGCATAAGGAAGAAACAGCAGTAAGCACAGGGAAATATCTGCTTCTAAATACAAAACGCAGCTACCTAACAGAACGGTTGTCAATGTGTGCACTCAACTTCCAGAGTTAAACCCGTGTGTGGATTCAGCAGTCTGCAGACACTTTCTGTGCAGAGTCTCAAAACAGGCGTTTTCAGCCCAATACCGGCATATGGAAGAAACAGCAGTAAGCACAGGGAAATATCTGCTTCTAAATCCAAAACGCAGCTACCTAACAGAACGGTTGTCAATGTGTGCACTCAACTTCCACAGTTAAACCCGTGTGTGGGTTCAGCAGTCTGCAGACCCTTTCTGTACAGTCTCAAAACAGGCGTTTTCAGCCCAATACCGGCATATGGAAGAAACAGCAGTAAGCACAGGGAAATATCTGCTTCTAAATCCACAACGCAGCTACCTAACAGAACGGTTGTCAATGTGTGCACTCAACTTCCACAGTTAAACCCGTGTGTGGGTTCAGCAGTCTGCAGACCCTATCTGTACAGTCTCAAAACAGGCGTTTTCAGCCCAATACCGGCATATGGAAGAAACAGCAGTAAGCACAGGGAAATATCTGCTTCTAAATCCAAAACGCAGCTGCCTAACAGAACGGTTGTCAATGTGTGCACTCAACTTCCAGAGTTAAACCCGTCTGTGGATTCAGCAGTCTGCAGACCCTTTCTGTGCAGAGTCTCAAAACAGGCGTTTTCAGCCCAATACCGGCATATGGAAGAAACAGCAGTAAGCACAGGGAAATATCTGCTTCTAAATCCAAAACGCAGCTACCTAACAGAACGGTTGTCAAAATGCGCACTCAACTTCCAGGTTTAAACCCGTGTGTGGATTCAGCATTCTGCAGACGCAGTCTGTGCACAGTCTCAAAAGAGGCGTTTTCAGCGCAATACCGGCATATGGAAGAAACAGCATTAAGCACAGGGAAGTATCTGCTTCTAAATTCAAAACACAGATACCTAACAGAAGGGTTGTCAATGTGTGCACTCAACTTGCAGAGTTAAACCCGTGTGTGGATTCAGCAGTCTGCAGACCCTTTCTGTGCAGAGTCTCAAAACAGGCGTTTTCAGCCCAATACCGGCATATGGAAGAAACAGCAGTAAGCACATGGAAATATCAGCTTCTAATTCAAAAACGCAGCTACCTAAATGAACGCTTGTCAATGTGTGCACTCACCTTCCAGAGTTAAACCCGTGTGTGGGTTCAGCAGTCTGCAGACCCTTTCTGTGCAGAGTCTCAAAACAGGCGTTTTCAGCCCAATACCGGCATATGGAAGAAACAGCAGTAAGCACAGGGTAATATCTGCTTCTAAATCCAAAACGCAGCTACCTAACAGAACGGTTATCAATGTGTGCACTGAACTTCCAGAGTTAAACCCGAGTGTGGGTTTAGCAGTCTGCAGACCCTTTCTGTGCAGAGTCTCAAAACAGGCATTTTCAGCCCAATACCGGCTATGGAAGAAACAACAGTAAGCACAGGAAAATATCTGCTTCTAATTCCAAAACGCAGCTACCTAACAGAACGCTTGTCAATGTGTGCACTCAACTTCCAGAGTTAAACCCATGTGAGGATTCAGCAGTCTGCAGACCCTTTCTGTGCAGAGTCTCAAAACAGGCGTTTTCAGCCCAATACCGGCATATGGAAGAAACAGCAGTAAGCACAGGGAAATATCTGCTTCTAAATCCAAAACGCAGCTACGTAACAGAACGGTTATCAATGTGTGCACTGAACTTCCAGAGTTAAACCCGAGTGTGGGTTTAGCAGTCTGTAGACCCTTTCTGTGCAGAGTCTCAAAGCAGGCATTTTCAGCCCAATACCGGCATATGGAAGAAACAGCAGAAAGCACAGGAAAATATCTGCTTCTAATTCCAAAACGCAGCTACCTAACAGAACGCTTGTCAATGTGTGCACTCAACTTCCAGAGTTAAACCCGTGTGTGTGTTCAGCAGTCTGCACACCCTTTCTGTGCAGAGTCTCAAAACAGGCGTTTTCATCCCAATACCGGCATATGGAATAAACAGCAGTAAGCACAGGGAAATATCTGCTTCTAAATCCAAAACGCAGCTACCTAACAGAACGGTTGTCAATGTGTGCACTCAACTTCCGGAGTTAAACCCGTGTGTGGATTCAGCAGTCTGCAGACACTTTCTGTGCAGAGTCTCAAAACAGGCGTTTTTAGCCCAATACCGGCATATGGAAGAAACAGCAGTAAGCACAGGGAAATATCTGCTTCTAAATCCAAAACGCAGCTACCTAAGAGAAGGGTTGTCAATGTGTGCACTCAACTTGCAGAGTTAAACCCGTGTGTGTGTTCAGCAGTCTGCACACCCTTTCTGTGCAGAGTCTCAAAACAGGCGTTTTCAGCCCAATACCGGCATATGGAAGAAACAGCAGTAAGCACAGGGAAATATCTGCTTCTAAATCCAAAACGCAGCTACCTAACAGAACGGTTGTCAATGTGTGCACTCAACTTCCACAGTTAAACCCGTGTGTGGGTTCAGCAGTCTGCAGACCCTTTCTGTACAGTCTCAAAACAGGCGTTTTCAGCCCAATACCGGCATATGGAAGAAACAGCAGTAAGCACAGGGAAATATCTGCTTCTAAATCCACAACGCAGCTACCTAACAGAACGGTTGTCAATGTGTGCACTCAACTTCCACAGTTAAACCCGTGTGTGGGTTCAGCAGTCTGCAGACCCTATCTGTACAGTCTCAAAACAGGCGTTTTCAGCCCAATACCGGCATATGGAAGAAACAGCAGTAAGCACAGGGAAATATCTGCTTCTAAATCCAAAACGCAGCTGCCTAACAGAACGGTTGTCAATGTGTGCACTCAACTTCCAGAGTTAAACCCGTCTGTGGATTCAGCAGTCTGCAGACCCTTTCTGTGCAGAGTCTCAAAACAGGTGTTTTCAGCCCAATACCGGCATATGGAAGAAACAGCAGTAAGCACAGGGAAATATCTGCTTCTAAATCCAAAACGCAGCTACCTAACAGAACGGTTGTCAAAATGCGCACTCAACTTCCAGGTTTAAACCCGTGTGTGGATTCAGCATTCTGCAGACGCAGTCTGTGCACAGTCTCAAAAGAGGCGTTTTCAGCGCATTACCGGCATATGGAAGAAACAGCATTAAGCACAGGGAAGTATCTGCTTCTAAATCCAAAACGCAGCTACCTAACAGAACGGTTGTCAATGTGTGCACTCAACTTGCAGAGTTAAACCCGTGTGTGGATTCAGCAGTCTGCAGACCCTTTCTGTGCAGGGTCTCAAAACAGGCGTTTTCAGCCCAATACCGGCATATGGAAGAAACAGCAGTAAGCACAGGGAAATACCTGCTTCTAAATCCAAAACGCAGCTACCTAACAGAACGGTTGTCAATGTGTGCACTCAACTTCCAGAGTTAAACCCGTGTGTGTGTTCAGCAGTCTGCACACCCTTTCTGTGCAGAGTCTCAAAACAGGCGTTTACATCCCAATACCGGCATATGGAATAAACAGCAGTAAGCACAGGGAAATATCTGCTTCTAAATCCAAAACGCAGCTACCTAACAGAACGGTTGTCAATGTGTGCACTCAACTTCCGGAGTTAAACCCGTGTGTGGATTCAGCAGTCTGCAGACACTTTCTGTGCAGAGTCTCAAAACAGGCGTTTTCCGCTCAACACCGGCATATGGAAGAAAAGGCAATAAGCACAGGGAAATATCTGCTTCTAAATCCAAAACGCAGCTACCTAACAGAACGGTTGTCAATGTGTGCACTCACCTTCCAGAGTTAAACCCGTGTGTGGGTTCAGCAGTCTGCAGACCCTTTCTGTGCAGAGTCTCAAAACAGGCGTTTTCAGCCCAATACCGGCACATGGAAGAAACAGCAGTAAGCACAGGGAAATATCTGCTTCTAAATCCAAAACACAGCTACCTAACAGAACGGTTGTCAATGTGTGCACTCAACTTCCAGAGTTAAACCCGTGTGTGGATTCAGCAGTCTGCAGACCCTTTCTGTGCAGAGTCTCAAAACAGGCGTTTTCAGCCCAATACCGGCATATGGAAGAAACAGCAGTAAGCACAGGGAAATATCTGCTTCTAAATCCAAAACGCAGCTACCTAACAGAACGGTTGTCAATGTGTGCACTCAACTTCCGGAATTAAACCCGTGTGTGGATTCAGCAGTCTGCAGACCCTTTCTGTGCAGAGTCTCAAAACAGGCGTTTTCAGCCCAATACCGGCATAAGGAAGAAACAGCAGTAAGCACAGGGAAATATCTGCTTCTAAATACAAAACGCAGCTACCTAACAGAACGGTTGTCAATGTGTGCACTCAACTTCCAGAGTTAAACCCGTGTGTGGATTCAGCAGTCTGCAGACCCTTTCTGTGCAGAGTCTCAAAACAGGCGTTTTCAGCCCAATACCGGCATATGGAAGAAACAGCAGTAAGCACAGGGAAATATCTGCTTCTAAATCCAAAACGCAGCTTCCTAACAGAACGGTTGTCAATGTGTGCACTCAACTTCCACAGTTAAACCCGTGTGTGGGTTCAGCAGTCTGCAGACCCTTTCTGTACAGTCTCAAAACAGGCGTTTTCAGCCCAATACCGGCATATGGAAGAAACAGCAGTAAGCACAGGGAAATATCTGCTTCTAAATCCAAAACGCAGCTACCTAACAGAACGGTTGTCAATGTGTGCACTCAACTTCCACAGTTAAACCCGTGTGTGGGTTCAGCAGTCTGCAGACCCTTTCTGTGCAGAGTCTCAAAACAGGCGTTTTCAGCCCAATACCGGCATAAGGAAGAAACAGCAGTAAGCACAGGGAAATATCTGCTTCTAAATCCAAAACGCAGCTACCTAACAGAACGGTTGTCAATGTGTGCACTCAAGTTCCAGAGTTAAACCCGTGTGTGGATTCAGCAGTCTGCAGACCCTTTCTGTGCAGAGTCTCAAAACAGGCGTTTTCAGCCCAATACCGGCATATGGAAGAAACAGCAGTAAGCACAGGGAAATATCTGCTTCTAAATCCAAAACGCAGCTACCTAACAGAACGGTTGTCAATGTGTGCACTCAACTTCCACAGTTAAACCCGTGTGTGGGTTCAGCAGTCTGCAGACCCTTTCTGTACAGTCTCAAAACAGGCGTTTTCAGCCCAATACCGGCATATGGAAGAAACAGCAGTAAGCACAGGGAAATATCTGCTTCTAAATCCAAAACGCAGCTACCTAACAGAACGGTTGTCAATGTGTGCACTCAACTTCCAGAGTTAAACCCGTGTGTGGATTCAGCAGTCTGCAGACCCTTTCTGTGCAGAGTCTCAAAACAGGGGTTTTCAGCCCAATACCGGCATATGGAAGAAACAGCAGTAAGCACAGGGAAATATCTGCTTCTAAATCCAAAACGCAGCTACCTAACAGAACGCTTGTCAAAATGCGCACTCAACTTCCAGATTTAAACCCGTGTGTGGATTCAGCATTCTGCAGACGCAGTCTGCGCACAGTCTCAAAAGAGGCGTTTTCAGCGCAATACCGGCATATGGACGAAACAGCATTAAGCACAGGGAAGTATCTGCTTCTAAATTCAAAACACAGATACCTAACAGAAGGGTTGTCAATGTGTGCACTCAACTTGCAGAGTTAAACCCGTGTGTGGATTCAGCAGTCTGCAGACCCTTTCTGTGCAGAGTCTCAAAACAGGCGTTTTCAGCCCAATACCGGCATATGGAAGAAACAGCAGTAAGCACATGGAAATATCAGCTTCTAATTCAAAAACGCAGCTACCTAAAAGAACGCTTGTCAATGTGTGCACTCACCTTCCAGAGTTAAACCCGTGTGTGGGTTCAGCAGTCTGCAGACCCTTTCTGTGCAGAGTCTCAAAACAGGCGTTTTCAGCCCAATACCGGCATATGGAAGAAACAGCAGTAAGCACAGGGTAATATCTGCTTCTAAATCCAAAACGCAGCTACCTAACAGAACGGTTATCAATGTGTGCACTGAACTTCCAGAGTTAAACCCGAGTGTGGGTTTAGCAGTCTGCAGACCCTTTCTGTGCAGAGTCTCAAAACAGGCATTTTCAGCCCAATACCGGCTATGGAAGAAACAACAGTAAGCACAGGAAAATATCTGCTTCTAATTCCAAAACGCAGCTACCTAACAGAACGCTTGTCAATGTGTGCACTCAACTTCCAGAGTTAAACCCATGTGAGGATTCAGCAGTCTGCAGACCCTTTCTGTGCAGAGTCTCAAAACAGGCGTTTTCAGCCCAATACCGGCATATGGAAGAAACAGCAGTAAGCACAGGGAAATATCTGCTTCTAAATCCAAAACGCAGCTACCTAACACAACGGTTGTCAATGTGTGCACTCAACTTCCAGAGTTAAACCCGTGTGTGGATTCAGCAGTCTGCAGACCCTTTCTGTGCAGAGTCTCAAAACAGGCGTTTTTAGCCCAATACCGGCATATGGAAGAAACAGCAGTAAGCACAGGGAAATATCTGCTTCTAAATCCAAAACGCAGCTACCTAAGAGAAGGGTTGTCAATGTGTGCACTCAACTTGCAGAGTTAAACCCGTGTGTGTGTTCAGCAGTCTGCACACCCTTTCTGTGCAGAGTCTCAAAACAGGCGTTTTCATCCCAATACCGGCATATGGAATAAACAGCAGTAAGCACAGGGAAATATCTGCTTCTAAATCCAAAACGCAGCTACCTAACAGAACGGTTGTCAATGTGTGCACTCAACTTCCGGAGTTAAACCCGTGTGTGGATTCAGCAGTCTGCAGACACTTTCTGTGCAGAGTCTCAAAACAGGCGTTTTCCGCTCAACACCGGCATATGGAAGAAAAGGCAGTAAGCACAGGGAAATATCTGCTTCTAAATCCAAAACGCAGCTACCTAACAGAACGGTTGTCAATGTGTGCACTCACCTTCCAGAGTTAAACCCGTGTGTGGGTTCAGCAGTCTGCAGACCCTTTCTGTGCAGAGTCTCAAAACAGGCGTTTTCAGCCCAATACCGGCACATGGAAGAAACAGCAGTAAGCACAGGGAAATATCTGCTTCTAAATCCAAAACACAGCTACCTAACAGAACGGTTGTCAATGTGTGCACTCAACTTCCAGAGTTAAACCCGTGTGTGGATTCAGCAGTCTGCAGACCCTTTCTGTGCAGAGTCTCAAAACAGGCGTTTTCAGCCCAATACCGGCATATGGAAGAAACAGCAGTAAGCACAGGGAAATATCTGCTTCTAAATCCAAAACGCAGCTACCTAACAGAACGGTTGTCAATGTGTGCACTCAACTTCCGGAATTAAACCCGTGTGTGGATTCAGCAGTCTGCAGACCCTTATTGTGCAGAGTCTCAAAACAGGCGTTTTCAGCCCAATACCGGCATAAGGAAGAAACAGCAGTAAGCACAGGGAAATATCTGCTTCTAAATACAAAACGCAGCTACCTAACAGAACGGTTGTCAATGTGTGCACTCAACTTCCAGAGTTAAACCCGTGTGTGGATTCAGCAGTCTGCAGACCCTTTCTGTGCAGAGTCTCAAAACAGGCGTTTTCAGCCCAATACCGGCATATGGAAGAAACAGCAGTAAGCACAGGGAAATATCTGCTTCTAAATCCAAAACGCAGCTACCTAACAGAACGGTTGTCAATGTGTGCACTCAACTTCCACAGTTAAACCCGTGTGTGGGTTCAGCAGTCTGCAGACCCTTTCTGTACAGTCTCAAAACAGGCGTTTTCAGCCCAATACCGGCATATGGAAGAAACAGCAGTAAGCACAGGGAAATATCTGCTTCTAAATCCACAACGCAGCTACCTAACAGAACGGTTGTCAATGTGTGCACTCAACTTCCACAGTTAAACCCGTGTGTGGGTTCAGCAGTCTGCAGACCCTATCTGTACAGTCTCAAAACAGGCGTTTTCAGCCCAATACCGGCATATGGAAGAAACAGCAGTAAGCACAGGGAAATATCTGCTTCTAAATCCAAAACGCAGCTGCCTAACAGAACGGTTGTCAATGTGTGCACTCAACTTCCAGAGTTAAACCCGTCTGTGGATTCAGCAGTCTGCAGACCCTTTCTGTGCAGAGTCTCAAAACAGGCGTTTTCAGCCCAATACCGGCATATGGAAGAAACAGCAGTAAGCACAGGGAAATATCTGCTTCTAAATCCAAAACGCAGCTACCTAACAGAACGGTTGTCAAAATGCGCACTCAACTTCCAGGTTTAAACCCGTGTGTGGATTCAGCATTCTGCAGACGCAGTCTGTGCACAGTCTCAAAAGAGGCGTTTTCAGCGCAATACCGGCATATGGAAGAAACAGCATTAAGCACAGGGAAGTATCTGCTTCTAAATTCAAAACACAGATACCTAACAGAAGGGTTGTCAATGTGTGCACTCAACTTGCAGAGTTAAACCCGTGTGTGGATTCAGCAGTCTGCAGACCCTTTCTGTGCAGAGTCTCAAAACAGGCGTTTTCAGCCCAATACCGGCATATGGAAGAAACAGCAGTAAGCACATGGAAATATCAGCTTCTAATTCAAAAACGCAGCTACCTAAATGAACGCTTGTCAATGTGTGCACTCACCTTCCAGAGTTAAACCCGTGTGTGGGTTCAGCAGTCTGCAGACCCTTTCTGTGCAGAGTCTCAAAACAGGCGTTTTCAGCCCAATACCGGCATATGGAAGAAACAGCAGTAAGCACAGGGTAATATCTGCTTCTAAATCCAAAACGCAGCTACCTAACAGAACGGTTATCAATGTGTGCACTGAACTTCCAGAGTTAAACCCGAGTGTGGGTTTAGCAGTCTGCAGACCCTTTCTGTGCAGAGTCTCAAAACAGGCATTTTCAGCCCAATACCGGCTATGGAAGAAACAACAGTAAGCACAGGAAAATATCTGCTTCTAATTCCAAAACGCAGCTACCTAACAGAACGCTTGTCAATGTGTGCACTCAACTTCCAGAGTTAAACCCATGTGAGGATTCAGCAGTCTGCAGACCCTTTCTGTGCAGAGTCTCAAAACAGGCGTTTTCAGCCCAATACCGGCATATGGAAGAAACAGCAGTAAGCACAGGGAAATATCTGCTTCTAAATCCAAAACGCAGCTACCTAACACAACGGTTGTCAATGTGTGCACTCAACTTCCAGAGTTAAACCCGTGTGTGGATTCAGCAGTCTGCAGACCCTTTCTGTGCAGAGTCTCAAAACAGGCGTTTTTAGCCCAATACCGGCATATGGAAGAAACAGCAGTAAGCACAGGGAAATATCTGCTTCTAAATCCAAAACGCAGCTACCTAAGAGAAGGGTTGTCAATGTGTGCACTCAACTTGCAGAGTTAAACCCGTGTGTGGATTCAGCAGTCTGCAGACCCTTTCTGTGCAGAGTCTCAAAACAGGCGTTTTCAGCCCAATACCGGCATATGGAAGAAACAGCTGTAAGAACAAGGAAATATCTGCTTCTAAATCCAAAGCGCAGCTTCCTAACAGATCGGTTGTCAATGTGTGCACTCAACTTCCAGACTTAAACCCGTGTGTGGATTCAGCAGTCTGCAGACCCTTTCTGTGCAGAGTCTCAAAACAGGCCTTTTCAGCCCAATACCGGCATATGGAAGAAACAGCAGTAAGCACAGGGAAATATCTGCTTCTAAATCCAAAACGCAGCTACCAACAGAACGGTTGTCAATGTGTGCACTCAACTTCCAGAGTTAAACCCGTGTGTGGATTCAGCAGTCTGCAGACCCTTTCTGTGCAGAGTTTCAAAACAGGCGTTTTCAGCCCAATACCGGCATATGGAAGAAACAGCATTAAGCACATGGAAATATCTGCTTCTAATTCAAAAACGCAGCTACCTAAAAGAACGCTTGTCAATGTGTGCACTCACCTTCCAGAGTTAAACCCGTGTGTGGGTTCAGCAGTCTGCAGACCCTTTCTGTGCAGAGTCTCAAAACAGGCGTTTTCAGCCCAATACCGGCATATGGAAGAAACAGCAGTAAGCACAGGGAAATATCTGCTTCTAAATCCAAAACGCAGCTACGTAACAGAGCGGTTATCAATGTGTGCACTGAACTTCCAGAGTTAAACCCGAGTGTGGGTTTAGCAGTCTGTAGACCCTTTCTGTGCAGAGTCTCAAAGCAGGCATTTTCAGCCCAATACCGGCATATGGAAGAAACAGCAGAAAGCACAGGAAAATATCTGCTTCTAATTCCAAAACGCAGCTACCTAACAGAACGCTTGTCAATGTGTGCACTCAACTTCCAGAGTTAAACCCGTGTGTGTGTTCAGCAGTCTGCACACCCTTTCTGTGCAGAGTCTCAAAACAGGCGTTTTCATCCCAATACCGGCATATGGAATAAACAGCAGTAAGCACAGGGAAATATCTGCTTCTAAATCCAAAACGCAGCTACCTAACAGAACGGTTGTCAATGTGTGCACTCAACTTCCGGAGTTAAACCCGTGTGTGGATTCAGCAGTCTGCAGACACTTTCTGTGCAGAGTCTCAAAACAGGCGTTTTCCGCTCAACACCGGCATATGGAAGAAAAGGCAGTAAGCACAGGGAAATATCTGCTTCTAAATCCAAAACGCAGCTACCTAACAGAACGGTTGTCAATGTGTGCACTCACCTTCCAGAGTTAAACCCGTGTGTGGGTTCAGCAGTCTGCAGACCCTTTCTGTGCAGAGTCTCAAAACAGGCGTTTTCAGCCCAATACCGGCACATGGAAGAAACAGCAGTAAGCACAGGGAAATATCTGCTTCTAAATCCAAAACACAGCTACCTAACAGAACGGTTGTCAATGTGTGCACTCAACTTCCAGAGTTAAACCCGTGTGTGGATTCAGCAGTCTGCAGACCCTTTCTGTGCAGAGTCTCAAAACAGGCGTTTTCAGCCCAATACCGGCATATGGAAGAAACAGCAGTAAGCACAGGGAAATATCTGCTTCTAAATCCAAAACGCAGCTACCTAACAGAACGGTTGTCAATGTGTGCACTCAACTTCCGGAATTAAACCCGTGTGTGGATTCAGCAGTCTGCAGACCCTTTCTGTGCAGAGTCTCAAAACAGGCTTTTTCAGCCCAATACCGGCATAAGGAAGAAACAGCAGTAAGCACAGGGATATATCTGCTTCTAAATACCAAACGCAGCTACCTAACAGAACGGTTGTCAATGTGTGCACTCAACTTCCAGAGTTAAACCCGTGTGTGGATTCAGCAGTCTGCAGACCCTTTCTGTGCAGAGTCTCAAAACAGGCGTTTTCAGCCCAATACCGGCATATGGAAGAAACAGCAGTAAGCACAGGGAAATATCTGCTTCTAAATCCAAAACGCAGCTACCTAACAGAACGGTTGTCAATGTGTGCACTCAACTTCCACAGTTAAACCCGTGTGTGGGTTCAGCAGTCTGCAGATCCTTTCTGTACAGTCTCAAAACAGGCGTTTTCAGCCCAATACCGGCATATGGAAGAAACAGCAGTAAGCACAGGGAAATATCTGCTTCTAAATCCAAAACGCAGCTACCTAACAGAACGGTTGTCAATGTGTGCACTCAACTTCCACAGTTAAACCCGTGTGTGGGTTCAGCAGTCTGCAGACCCTTTCTGTGCAGAGTCTCAAAACAGGCGTTTTCAGCCCAATACCGGCATAAGGAAGAAACAGCAGTAAGCACAGGGAAATATCTGCTTCTAAATCCAAAACGCAGCTACCTAACAGAACGGTTGTCAATGTGTGCACTCAACTTCCAGAGTTAAACCCGTGTGTGGATTCAGCAGTCTGCAGACCCTTTCTGTGCAGAGTCTCAAAACAGGCGTTTTCAGCCCAATACCGGCATATGGAAGAAACAGCAGTAAGCACAGGGAAATATCTGCTTCTAAATCCACAACGCAGCTACCTAACAGAACGGTTGTCAATGTGTGCACTCAACTTCCACAGTTAAACCCGTGTGTGGGTTCAGCAGTCTGCAGACCCTTTCTGTACAGTCTCAAAACAGGCGTTTTCAGCCCAATACCGGCATATGGAAGAAACAGCAGTAAGCACAGGGAAATATCTGCTTCTAAATCCAAAACGCAGCTACCTAACAGAACGGTTGTCAATGTGTGCACTCAACTTCCAGAGTTAAACCCGTGTGTGGATTCAGCAGTCTGCAGACCCTTTCTGTGCAGAGTCTCAAAACAGGCGTTTTCAGCCCAATACCGGCATATGGAAGAAACAGCATTAAGCACAGGGAAATATCTGCTTCTAAATCCAAAACGCAGCTACCTAACAGAACGGTTGTCAAAATGCGCACTCAACTTCCAGGTTTAAACCCGTGTGTGGATTCAGCATTCTGCAGACGCAGTCTGTGCACAGTCTCAAAAGAGGCGTTTTCAGCGCAATACCGGCATATGGAAGAAACAGCATTAAGCACAGGGAAGTATCTGCTTCTAAATTCAAAACACAGATACCTAACAGAACGGTTGTCAATGTGTGCACTCAACTTGCAGAGTTAAACCCGTGTGTGGATTCAGCAGTCTGCAGACCCTTTCTGTGCAGAGTCTCAAAACAGGCGTTTTCAGCCCAATACCGGCATATGGAAGAAACAGCAGTAAGCACATGGAAATATCAGCTTCTAATTCAAAAAGGCAGCTACCTAAAAGAACGCTTGTCAATGTGTGCACTCACCTTCCAGAGTTAAACCCGTGTGTGGGTTCAGCAGTCTGCAGACCCTTTCTGTGCAGAGTCTCAAAACAGGCGTTTTCAGCCCAATACCGGCATATGGAAGAAACAGCAGTAAGCACAGGGTAATATCTGCTTCCAAATCCAAAACGCAGCTACCTAACAGAACGGTTATCAATGTGTGCACTGAAATTCCAGAGTTAAACCCGAGTGTGGGTTTAGCAGTCTGCAGACCCTTTCTGTGCAGAGTCTCAAAACAGGCATTTTCAGCCCAATACCGGCGATGGAAGAAACAACAGTAAGCACAGGAAAATATCTGCTTCTAATTCCAAAACGAAGCTACCTAACAGAACGCTTGTCAATGTGTGCACTCAACTTCCAGAGTTAAACCCATGTGAGGATTCAGCAATCTGCAGACGCTTTCTGTGCAGAGTCTCAAAACAGGCGTTTTCAGCCCAATACCGGCATATGGAAGAAACAGCAGTAAGCACAGGGAAATATCTGCTTCTAAATCCAAAACGCAGCTACCTAACACAACGGTTGTCAATGTGTGCACTCAACTTCCAGAGTTAAACCCGTGTGTGGATTCAGCAGTCTGCAGACCCTTTCTGTGCAGAGTCTCAAAACAGGCGTTTTTAGCCCAATACCGGCATATGGAAGAAACAGCAGTAAGCACAGGGAAATATCTGCTTCTAAATCCAAAACGCAGCTACCTAAGAGAAGGGTTGTCAATGTGTGCACTCAACTTCCAGAGTTAAACCCGTGTGTGGATTCAGCATTCTGCAAACGCAGTCTGTGCACAGTCTCAAAAGAGGCGTTTTCAGCGCAATACCGGCATATGGAAGAAACAGCATTAAGCACAGGGAAGTATCTCCTTCTAAATTCAAAACACAGATACCTAACAGAACGGTTGTCAATGTGTGCACTCAACTTGCAGAGTTAAACCCGTGTGTGGATTCAGCAGTCTGCAGACCCTTTCTGTGCAGAGTCTCTAAACAGGCGTTTTCAGCCCAATACCGGCATATGGAAGAAACAGCAGTAAGCACAGGGAAATATCTGCTTCTAAATCCAAAACGCAGCTACCTAACAGAACGGTTGTCAATGTGTGCACTCAACTTACAGAGTTAAACCCGTGTGTGGGATCAGCAATCTGCAGACCCTTTCTGTGCAGAGTCTCAAAACGCGTTTTCAGCCCAATACCGGCATATGGAAGAAACAGCAGTAAGCACAGGGAAATATCTGCTTCTAAATCCAAAACGCAGCTACCTAACAGAACGGTTGTCAATGTGTGCACTCAACTTCCAGAGTTAAACCCGTGTGTGTATTCAGCAGTCTGCAGACCCTTTCTGTGCAGAGTCTCAAAACAGGAGTTTTCAGCCCAATACCGGCACATGGAAGAAACAGCAGTAAGCACAGGGAAATATCTGCTTCTAAATCCAAAACGCAGCTACCTAACAGAACGGTTGTCAATGTGTGCACTCAACTTACAGAGTTAAACCCGTGTGTGGGATCAGCAGTCTGCAGACCCTTTCTGTGCAAGGTCTCTAAACAGGCGTTTTCAGCCCAATACCGGCATATGGAAGAAACAGCAGTAAGCACAGGGAAATATCTGCTTCTAAATCCAAAACGCAGGTACCTAACAGAACGGTTGTCAATGTGTGCACTCAACTTCCAGAGTTAAACCCGTGTGTGGGTTCAGCAGTCTGCAGACCCTTTCTGTGCAGAGTCTCAAAACAGGCGTTTTCAGCCCAATACAGGCATATGGAAGAAACAGCAGAAAGCACAGGGAAATATCTGCTTCTAAATCCAAAACGCAGCTACCTAACAGAACGGTTGTCAATGTGTGCACTCAACTTCCACAGTTAAACCCGTGTGTGGGTTCAGCAGTCTGCAGACCCTTTCTGTACAGTCTCAAAACAGGCGTTTTCAGCCCAATACTGGCATATGGAAGAAACAGCAGTAAGCACAGGGAAATATCTGCTTCTAAATCCAAAACGCAGCTACCTAACAGAACGGTTGTCAATGTGTGCACTCAACTTACAGAGTTAAACCCGTGTGTGGATTCAGCAGTCTGCAGACCCTTTCTGTGCAGTGTCTCAAAACAGGCGTTTTCAGTCCAATACCGGCATATGGAAGAAACAGCAGTAAGCACAGGGAAATATCTGCTTCTAAATCCAAAACGCAGCTACCTAACAGAACGGTTGTCAAAATGCGCACTCAACTTCCAGATTTAAACCCGTGTGTGGATTCAGCATTCTGCAGACGCAGTCTGTGCACAGTCTCAAAAGAGGCGTTTTCAGCGCAATACCGGCATATGGAAGAAACAGCATTAAGCACAGGGAAGTATCTCCTTCTAAATTCAAAACACAGATACCTAACAGAACGGTTGTCAATGTGTGCACTCAACTTGCAGAGTTAAACCCGTGTGTGTATTCAGCAGTCTGCAGACCCTTTCTGTGCAGAGTCTCAAAACAGGCGTTTTCAGCCCAATACCGGCACATGGAAGAAACAGCAGTAAGCACAGGGAAATATCTGCTTCTAAATCCAAAACGCAGCTACCTAACAGAACGGTTGTCAATGTGTGCACTCAACTTACAGAGTTAAACCCGTGTGTGGGATCAGCAGTCTGCAGACCCTTTCTGTGCAAGGTCTCAAAACAGGCGTTTTCAGCCCAATACCGGCATATGGAAGAAACAGCAGTAAGCACAGGGAAATATCTGCTTCTAAATCCAAAACGCAGGTACCTAACAGAACGGTTGTCAATGTGTGCACTCAACTTCCAGAGTTAAACCCGTGTGTGGGTTCAGCAGTCTGCAGACCCTTTCTGTGCAGAGTCTCAAAACAGGCGTTTTCAGCCCAGTACAGGCATATGGAAGAAACAGCAGAAAGCACAGGGAAATATCTGCTTCTAAATCCAAAACGCAGCTACCTAACAGAACGGTTGTCAATGTGTGCACTCAACTTCCACAGTTAAACCCGTGTGTGGGTTCAGCAGTCTGCAGACCCTTTCTGTACAGTCTCAAAACAGGCGTTTTCAGCCCAATACTGGCATATGCAAGAAACAGCAGTAAGCACAGGGAAATATCTGCTTCTAAATCCAAAACGCAGCTACCTAACAAAACGGTTGTCAATGTGTGCACTCAACTTACAGAGTTAAACCCGTGTGTGGATTCAGCAGTCTGCAGACCCTTTCTGTGCAGAGTCTCAAAACAGGCGTTTTCAGCCCAATACCGGCATATGGAAGAAACAGCAGTAAGCACATGGAAATATCTGCTTCTAAATCCAAAACGCAGCTACCTAACAGAACGGTTGTCAAAGTGCGCACTCAACTTCCAGATTTAAACCCGTGTGTGGATTCAGCATTCTGCAGACGCAGTCTGTGCACAGTCTCAAAAGAGGCGTTTTCAGCGCAATACCGGCATATGGAAGAAACAGCATTAAGCACAGGTAAGTATCTCCTTCTAAATTCAAAACACAGATACCTAACAGAACGGTTGTCAATGTGTGCACTCAACTTGCAGAGTTAAACCCGTGTGTGGATTCAGCAGTCTGCAGACCCTTTCTGTGCAGAGTCTCAAAACAGGCGTTTTCAGCCCAATACCGGCATATGGAAGAAACAGCTGTAAGAACAAGGAAATATCTGCTTCTAAATCCAAAGCGCAGCTACCTAACAGATCGCTTGTCAATGTGTGCACTCAACTTCCAGAGTTAAACCCGTGTGTGGATTCAGCAGTCTGCAGACCCTTTCTGTGCAGAGTCACAAAACAGGCCTTTTCAGCCCAATACCGGCATATGGAAGAAACAGCAGTAAGCACAGGGAAATATCTGCTTCTAAATCCAAAACGCAGCTACCAACAGAACGGTTGTCAATGTGTGCACTCAGCTTCCAGAGTTAAACCCGTGTGTGGATTCAGCAGTCTGCAGACCCTTTCTGTGCAGAGTCTCAAAACAGGCGTTTTCAGCCCAATACCAGTATATGGAAGAAACAGCAGTAAGCACAGGGAAATATCTGCTTCTAAATCCAAAACGCAGCTACCTAACAGAACGGTTGTCAATGTGTGCACTCAACTTCCGGAGTTAAACCCGTGTGTGGATTCAGCAGTCTGCAGACCCTTTCTGTGCAGAGTCTCAAAACAGGCGTTTTCAGCCCAATACCGGCATATGGAAGAAGCAGCAGTAAGCACAGGGAAATATCTGCTTTTAAATCCAAAACGCAGCTACCTAACAGAACGGTTGTCAACGTGTGCACTCAACTTCCAGAGTTAAACCCGTGTGTGGATTCAGCAGTCTGCAGACCCTTTCTGTGCAGAGTCTCAAAACAGGCGTTTTCAGCCCAATACCGGCATATGGAAGAAACAGCAGTAAGCACATGGAAATATCTGCTTCTAATTCAAAAACGCAGCTACCTAAAAGAACGCTTGTCAAAGTGTGCACTCACCTTCCAGAGTTAAACCCGTGTGTGGGTTCAGCAGTCTGCAGACCCTTTCTGTGCAGAGTCTCAAAACAGGCGTTTTCAGCCCAATACCGGCATATGGAAGAAACAGCAGTAAGCACAGGGAAATATCTGCTTCTAAATCCAAAACGCAGCTACCTAACAGAACGGTTATCAATATGTGCACTGAACTTCCAGAGTTAAACCCGAGTGTGGGTTTAGCAGTCTGCAGACCATTTCTGTGCAGAGTCTCAAAACAGGCATTTTCAGCCCAATACCGGCATATGGAAGAAACAACAGTAAGCACAGGAAAATATCTGCTTCTAATTCCAAAACGCAGCTACCTAACAGAACTCTTGTCAATGTGTGCACTCAACTTCCAGAGTTAAACCCATGTGAGGATTCAGCAGTCTGCAGACCCTTTCTGTGCAGAGTCTCAAAACAGGCGTTTTCAGCCCAATACCGGCATATGGAAGAAACAGCAGTAAGCACAGGGAAATATCTGCTTCTAAATCCAAAACGCAGCTACCTAACACAACGGTTGTCAATGTGTGCACTCAACTTGCAGAGTTAAACCCGTGTGTGGGTTCAGCAGTCTGCAGACCCTTTCTGTGCAGAGTCTCAAAACAGGCGTTTTCAGCCGAATACCGGCATATGGAAGAAACAGCAGTAAGCACAGGGAAATATCTGCTTCTAATTCCAAAACGCAGCTACCAACAGAACGGTTGTCAATGTGTGCACTCACCTTCCAGAGTTAAACCCGTGTGTGGATTCAGCAGTCTGCAGACCCTTTCTGTGCAGAGTCTCAAAACAGGCGTTTTCAGCCCAATACCAGTATATGGAAGAAACAGCAGTAAGCACAGGGAAATATCTGCTTCTAAATCCAAAACGCAGCTACCTAACAGAACGGTTGTCAATGTGTGCACTCAACTTCCAGAGTTAAACCCGTGTGTGGATTCAGCAGTCTGCAGATCCTTTCTGTGCAGAGTCTCAAAACAGGCGTTTTCAGCCCAATACCGGCATATGGAAGAAGCAGCAGTAAGCACAGGGAAATATCTGCTTCTAAATCCAAAACGCAGCTACCTAACAGAACGGTTGTCAATGTGTGCACTCAACTTCCAGAGTTAAACCTGTGTGTGGATTCAGCAGTCTGCAGACCCTTTCTGTGCAGAGTCTCAAAACAGGCGTTTTCAGCCCAATACCGGCATATGGAAGAAACAGCAGTAAGCACATGGAAATATCTGCTTCTAATTCAAAAACGCAGCTACCTAAAAGAACGCTTGTCAATGTGTGCACTCACCTTCCAGAGTTAAACCCGTGTGTGGGTTCAGCAGTCTGCAGACCCTTTCTGTGCAGAGTCTCAAAACAGGCGTTTTCAGCCCAATACCGGCATATGGAAGAAACAGCAGTAAGCACAGGGAAATATCTGCTTCTAAATCCAAAACGCAGCTACCTAACAGAACGGTTATCAATGTGTGCACTGAACTTCCAGAGTTAAACCCGAGTGAGGGTTTAGCAGTCTGCAGACCCTTTCTGTGCAGAGTCTCAAAACAGGCATTTTCAGCCCAATACCGGCATATGGAAGAAACAACAGTAAGCACAGGAAAATATCTGCTTCTAATTCCAAAACGCAGCTACCTAACAGAACGCTTGTCAATGTGTGCACTCAACTTCCAGAGTTAAACCCATGTGAGGATTCAGCAGTCTGCAGACCCTTTCTGTGCAGAGTCTCAAAACAGGCGTTTTCAACCCAATACCGGCATATGGAAGAAACAGCAGTAAGCACAGGGAAATATCTGCTTCTAAATCCAAAACGCAGCTACCTAACACAACGGTTGTCAATGTGTGCACTCAACTTGCAGAGTTAAACCCGTGTGTGGGTTCAGCAGTCTGCAGACCCTTTCTGTGCAGAGTCTCAAAACAGGCGTTTTCAGCCCAATACCGGCATATGGAAGAAACAGCAGTAAGTACAGGGAAATATCTGTTTCTAAATCCAAAACGCAGCTACCTAACAGAACGGTTGTCAATGTGTGCACTCAACTTGCAGAGTTAAACCCGTGTGTGGATTCAGCAGTCTGCAGACCCTTTCTGTGCAGAGTCTCAAAACAGGCGTTTTCAGCCCAATACCGGCATATGGAAGAAACAGCAGTAAGCACATGGAAATATCTGCTTCTAATTCCAAAACACAGCTACCTAACACAACGGTTGTCAATGTGTGCACTCAACTTCCAGAGTTAAACCCGTGTGTGGATTCAGCAGTCTGCAGACCCTTTCTGTGTAGAGTCTCAAAACAGGCGTTTTCAGCCCAATACCGGCATATGGAAGAAACAGCTGTAAAAACAGGGAAATATCTGCTTCTAAATCCAAAGGGCAGCTACCTATCAGATCGGTTGGCAATGTGTGCACTCAACTTACAGAGTTAAACCCGTGTGTGGATTCAGCAGTCTGCAGACCCTTTCTGTGCAGAGTCTCAAAAGAGGCGTTTTCAGCCCAATACCGGCATATGGAAGAAACAGCAGTAAGCACAGGGAAATATCTGCTTCTAAATCCAAAACGTAGCTACCTAACAGAACGGTTGTCAATGTGTTCACTCAACTTCCAGAGTTAAACCCGTGTGTGGATTCAGCAGTCTGCAGACCCTTTCTGTGCAGAGTCTCAAAACAGGCGTTTTCAGCCCAATACCGGCATATGGAAGAAACAGCAGTAAACACAGGGAAATATCTGCTTCTAAATCCAAAACGCAGCTACCTAAGAGAACGGTTGTCAATGTGTGCACTCAACTTCCAGAGTTAAACTCGTGTGTGGATTCAGTAGTCTGCAGACCCTTTCTGTGCAGAGCCTCAAAAGAGGCGTTTTCAGCCCAATACCGGCATATGGAAGAAACAGCAGTAAGCACAGGGAAATATCTGCTTCTAAATCCAAAACGCAGCTACCTAACAGAACGGTTGTCAATGTGTGCACTCAACTTACAGAGTTAAACCCGTGTGTGGGATCAGCAATCTGCAGACCCTTTCTGTGCAGAGTCTCAAAACAGGCGTTTTCAGTCCAATACCGGCATATGGAAGACACAGCAGTAAGCACAGGGAAATATCTGCTTCTAAATCCAAAAAGCAGCTACCTAACAGAACGGTTGTCAATGTGTGCACTCAACTTACAGAGTTAAACCCGTGTGTGAATTCAGCAGTCTGCAGACCCTTTCTGTGCAGAGTCTCAAAACAGGCGTTTTCAGCCCAATACCGGCACATGGAAGAAACAGCAGTAAGCACAGGGAAATGTCTGCTTCTAAATCCAAAACGCAGCTACCTAACAGTACGGTTGTCAATGTGTGCACTCAACTTACAGAGTTAAACCCGTGTGTGGGATCAGCAGTCTGCAGACCCTTTCTGTGCAAGGTCTCAAAACAGGCGTTTTCAGCCCAATACCGGCATATGGAAGAAACAGCAGTAAGCACAGGGAAATATCTGCTTCTAAATCCAAAACGCAGCTACCTAACAGAACGGTTTTCAATGTGTGCACTCAACTTGCAGAGTTAAACCCGTGTGTGGATTCAGCAGTCTGCAGACCCTTTCTGTGCAGAGTCTCAAAACAGGCGTTTTCAGCCCAATACCGGCATATGGAAGAAACAGCAGTAAGCACAGGGAAATATCTGCTTCTAAATCCAAAACGCAGCTACCTAACAGAACGGTTGTCAATGTGTGCACTCAACTTCCAGAGTTAAACCCGTGTGTGGGTTCAGCAGTCTGCAGACCCTTTCTGTGCAGAGTCTCAAAACAGGCGTTTTCAGCCCAATACCGGCATATGGAAGAAACAGCAGTAAGCACAGGGAAATATCTGCTTCTAAATCCAAAACGCAGCTACCTAACAGAACGGTTGTCAATGTGTGCACTCAACTTGCAGAGTTAAACCCGTGTGTGGATTCAGCAGTCTGCAGACCCTTTCTGTGCAGAGTCTCAAAACAGGCGTTTTCAGCCCAATACCGGCATATGGAAGAAACAGCAGTAAGCACAGGGAAATATCTGCTTCTAAATCCAAAACGCAGCTACCTAACAGAACGGTTGTCAATGTGTGCACTCAACTTCCAGAGTTAAACCCGTGTGTGGATTCAGCAGTCTGCAGACCCTTTCTGTGCAGAGTCTCAAAACAGGCGTTTTCAGCCCTATACCGGCATATGGAAGAAACCGCAGTAAGCACTGGGAAATATCTTCTTCTAAATCCAAAACGCAGCTACCTAACAGAACGGTTGTCAATGTGACCACTCAACTTCCAGAGTTAAACCCGTGTGTGGGTTCAGCAGTCTGCAGACCCTTTCTGTGCAGAGTCTCAAAACAGGCATTTTCAGCCCAAAACCGGCATATGGAAGAAACAGCAGTAAGCACAGGGAAATATCTGCTTCTAATTCCAAAACGCAGCTACCTAACAGAACGCTTGTCAACGTGTGCACTCAACTTCCAGAGTTAAACCCATGTGTGGATTCAGCAGTCTGCAGACCCTTTCTGTGCAGAGTCTCAAAACAGGCGTTTTCAGCCCAATACCGGCATATGGAAGAAACAGCAGTAAGCACAGGGAAATATCTGCTTCTAAATCCAAAACGCAGCTACCTAACAGAACGGTTGTCAATGTGTGCACTCAACTTCCAGAGTTAAACCCGTGTGTGGATTCAGCAGTCTGCAGACCCTTTCTGTGCAAAGTCTCAAAACAGGCGTTTTCAGCCCAATACCGGCATATGGAAGAAACAGCAGTAAGCACAGGGAAATATCTGCTTCTAAATCCAAAACGCAGCTACCTAACAGAACGGTTATCAATGTGTGCACTGAACTTCCAGAGGTAAACCCGAGTGTGGGTTTAGCAGTCTGCAGACCCTTTCTGTGCAGAGTCTCAAAACAGGCGTTTTCAGCCCAAAACCTGCATATGGAAGAAACAGCAGTAAGCACAGGGAAATATCTGCTTCTAATTCCAAAACGCAGTTACCTAACAGAACGCTTGTCAATGTGTGCACTCAACTTCCAGAGTTAAAACCCTGTGTGGATTCAGCAGTCTGCAGACCCTTTCTGTGCAGAGTCTCAAAACAGGCGTTTTCAGCCCAATACCGGCATATGGAAGAAACAGCAGTAAGCACAGGGAAATATCTGCTTCTAAATCCAAAACGCAGCTACCTAACACAACGGTTGTCAATGTGTGCACTCAACTTCCAGAGTTAAACCCGTGTGTGGATTCAGCAGTCTGCAGACCCTTTCTGTGCAGAGTCTCAAAACAGGAGTTTTAAGCCCAATTCCGGCATAAGGAAGAAACAGCAGTAAGCACAGGGAAATATCTGCTTCTAAATCCAAAACGCAGCTACCTAACAGAACGGTTGTCAATGTGTGCACTCAACTTGCAGAGTTAAACCCGTGTGTGGATTCAGCAGTCTGCAGACCCTTTCTGTGCAGAGTCTCAAAACAGGCGTTTTCAGCCCAATACCGGCATATGGAAGAAACAGCAGTAAGCACAGGGAAATATCTGCTTCTAATTCCAAAACGCAGCTACCTAACACAACGGTTGTCAATGTGTGCACTCAACTTGCAGAGTTAAACCCGTGTGTGGATTCAGCAGTCTGCAGATCCTTTCTGTGTAGAGTCTCAAAACAGGCGTTTTCAGCCCAATACCGGCATATGGAAGAAACAGCTGTAAAAACAGGGAAATATCTGCTTCTAAATCCAAAGCGCAGCTACCTATCAGATCGGTTGGCAATGTGTGCACTCAACTTACAGAGTTAAACCCGTGTGTGGATTCAGCAGTCTGCAGACCCTTTCTGTGCAGAGTCTCAAAACAGGCGTTTTCAGCCCAATACCGGCATATGGAAGAAACAGCAGTAAGCACAGGGAAATATCTGCTTCTAAATCCAAAAGGTAGCTACCTAACAGAACGGTTGTCAATGTGTTCACTCAACTTCCAGAGTTAAACCCGTGTGTGGATTCAGCAGTCTGCAGACCCTTTCTGTGCAGAGTCTCAAAACAGGCGTTTTCAGCCCAATACCGGCATATGGAAGAAACAGCAGTAAACACAGGGAAATATCTGCTTCTAAATCCAAAACGCAGCTACCTAAGAGAACGGTTGTCAATGTGTGCACTCAACTTCCAGAGTTAAACTCGTGTGTGGATTCAGCAGTCTGCAGACCCTTTCTGTGCAGAGCCTCAAAAGAGGCGTTTTCAGCCCAATACCGGCATATGGAAGAAACAGCAGTAAGCACAGGGAAATATCTGCTTCTAAATCCAAAACGCAGCTACCTAACAGAACGGTTGTCAATGTGTGCACTCAACTTACAGAGTTAAACCCGTGTGTGGGATCAGCAATCTGCAGACCCTTTCTGTGCAGAGTCTCAAAACAGGCGTTTTCAGCCCAATACCGGCATATGGAAGACACAGCAGTAAGCACAGGGAAATATCTGCTTCTAAATCCAAAAAGCAGCTACCTAACAGAACGGTTGTCAATGTGTGCACTCAACTTACAGAGTTAAACCCGTGTGTGAATTCAGCAGTCTGCAGACCCTTTCTGTGCAGAGTCTCAAAACAGGCGTTTTCAGCCCAATACCGGCACATGGAAGAAACAGCAGTAAGCACAGGGAAATGTCTGCTTCTAAATCCAAAACGCAGCTACCTAACAGAACGGTTGTCAATGTGTGCACTCAACTTACAGAGTTAAACCCGTGTGTGGGATCAGCAGTCTGCAGACCCTTTCTGTGCAAGGTCTCAAAACAGGCGTTTTCAGCCCAATACCGGCATATGGAAGAAACAGCAGTAAGCACAGGGAAATATCTGCTTCTAAATCCAAAACGCAGCTACCTAACAGAACGGTTTTCAATGTGTGCACTCAACTTGCAGAGTTAAACCCGTGTGTGGATTCAGCAGTCTGCAGACCCTTTCTGTGCAGAGTCTCAAAACAGGCGTTTTCAGCCCAATACCGGCATATGGAAGAAACAGCAGTAAGCACAGGGAAATATCTGCTTCTAAATCCAAAACGCAGCTACCTAACAGAACGGTTGTCAATGTGTGCACTCAACTTCCAGAGTTAAACCCGTGTGTGGGTTCAGCAGTCTGCAGACCCTTTCTGTGCAGAGTCTCAAAACAGGCGTTTTCAGCCCAATACCGGCATATGGAAGAAACAGCAGTAAGCACAGGGAAATATCTGCTTCTAAATCCAAAACGCAGCTACCTAACAGAACGGTTGTCAATGTGTGCACTCAACTTGCAGAGTTAAACCCGTGTGTGGATTCAGCAGTCTGCAGACCCTTTCTGTGCAGAGTCTCAAAACAGGCGTTTTCAGCCCAATACCGGCATATGGAAGAAACAGCAATAAGCACAGGGAAATATCTGCTTCTAAATCCAAAACGCAGCTACCTAACAGATCGGTTGGCAATGTGTGCACTCAACTTCCAGAGTTAAACCCGTGTGTGGATTCAGCAGTCTGCAGACCCTTTCTGTGCAGAGTCTCAAAACAGGCGTTTTCAGCCCTATACCGGCATATGGAAGAAACCGCAGTAAGCACTGGGAAATATCTTCTTCTAAATCCAAAACGCAGCTACCTAACAGAACGGTTGTCAATGTGTCCACTCAACTTCCAGAGTTAAACCCGTGTGTGGGTTCAGCAGTCTGCAGACCCTTTCTGTGCAGAGTCTCAAAACAGGCATTTTCAGCCCAAAACCGGCATATGGAAGAAACAGCAGTAAGCACAGGGAAATATCTGCTTCTAATTCCAAAACGCAGCTACCTAACAGAACGCTTGTCAACGTGTGAACTCAACTTCCAGAGTTAAACCCATGTGTGGATTCAGCAGTCTGCAGACCCTTTCTGTGCAGAGTCTCAAAACAGGCGTTTTCAGCCCAATACCGGCATATGGAAGAAACAGCAGTAAGCACAGGGAAATATCTGCTTCTAAATCCAAAACGCAGCTACCTAACAGAACGGTTGTCAATGTGTGCACTCAACTTCCAGAGTTAAACCCGTGTGTGGATTCAGCAGTCTGCAGACCCTTTCTGTGCAGAGTCTCAAAACAGGCGTTTTCAGCCCAATACCGGCATATGGAAGAAGCAGCAGTACGCACAGGGAAATATCTGCTTCTAAATCCAAAACGCAGCTACCTAACAGAACGGTTGTCAATGTGTGCACTCAACTTCCAGAGTTAAACCCGTGTGTGGATTCAGCAGTCTGCAGACCCTTTCTGTGCAGAGTCTCAAAACAGGCGTTTTCAGCCCAATACCGGCATATGGAAGAAACAGCAGTAAGCACAGGGAAATATCTGCTTCTAAATCCAAAACGCAGCTACCTAACAGAACGGTTATCAATGTGTGCACTGAACTTCCAGAGGTAAACCCGAGTGTGGGTTTAGCAGTCTGCAGACCCTTTCTGTGCAGAGTCTCAAAACAGGCGTTTTCAGCCCAAAACCTGCATATGGAAGAAACAGCAGTAAGCACAGGGAAATATCTGCTTCTAATTCCAAAACGCAGTTACCTAACAGAACGCTTGTCAATGTGTGCACTCAACTTCCAGAGTTAAAACCATGTGTGGATTCAGCAGTCTGCAGACCCTTTCTGTGCAGAGTCTCAAAACAGGCGTTTTCAGCCCAATACCGGCATATGGAAGAAACAGCAGTAAGCACAGGGAAATATCTGCTTCTAAATCCAAAACGCAGCTACCTAACACAACGGTTGTCATTATGTGCACTCAACTTCCAGAGTTAAACCCGTGTGTGGATTCAGCAGTCTGCAGACCCTTTCTGTGCAGAGTCTCAAAACAGGAGTTTTAAGCCCAATTCCGGCATAAGGAAGAAACAGCAGTAAGCACAGGGAAATATCTGCTTCTAAATCCAAAACGCAGCTACCTAACAGAACGGTTGTCAATGTGTGCACTCAACTTGCAGAGTTAAACCCGTGTGTGGGTTCAGCAGTCTGCAGACCCTTTCTGTGCAGAGTCTCAAAACAGGCGTTTTCAGCCCAATACCGGCATATGGAAGAAACAGCAGTAAGTACAGGGAAATATCTGTTTCTAAATCCAAAACGCAGCTACCTAACAGAACGGTTGTCAATGTGTGCACTCAACTTGCAGAGTTAAACCCGTGTGTGGATTCAGCAGTCTGCAGACCCTTTCTGTGCAGAGTCTCAAAACAGGCGTTTTCAGCCCAATACCGGCATATGGAAGAAACAGCAGTAAGCACAGGGAAATATCTGCTTCTAATTCCAAAACGCAGCTACCTAACACAACGGTTGTCAATGTGTGCACTCAACTTCCAGAGTTAAACCCGTGTGTGGATTCAGCAGTCTGCAGACCCTTTCTGTGTAGAGTCTCAAAACAGGCGTTTTCAGCCCAATACCGGCATATGGAAGAAACAGCTGTAAAAACAGGGAAATATCTGCTTCTAATCCAAAGCGCAGCTACCTATCAGATCGGTTGGCAATGTGTGCACTCAACTTACAGAGTTAAACCCGTGTGTGGATTCAGCAGTCTGCAGACCCTTTCTGTGCAGAGTCTCAAAAGAGGCGTTTTCAGCCCAATACCGGCATATGGAAGAAACAGCAGTAAGCACAGGGAAATATCTGCTTCTAAATCCAAAACGTAGCTACCTAACAGAACGGTTGTCAATGTGTTCACTCAACTTCCAGAGTTAAACCCGTGTGTGGATTCAGCAGTCTGCAGACCCTTTCTGTGCAGAGTCTCAAAACAGGCGTTTTCAGCCCAATACCGGCATATGGAAGAAACAGCAGTAAACACAGGGAAATATCTGCTTCTAAATCCAAAACGCAGCTACCTAAGAGAACGGTTGTCAATGTGTGCACTCAACTTCCAGAGTTAAACTCGTGTGTGGATTCAGCAGTCTGCAGACCCTTTCTGTGCAGAGCCTCAAAAGAGGCGTTTTCAGCCCAATACCGGCATATGGAAGAAACAGCAGTAAGCACAGGGAAATATCTGCTTCTAAATCCAAAACGCAGCTACCTAACAGAACGGTTGTCAATGTGTGCACTCAACTTACAGAGTTAAACCCGTGTGTGGGATCAGCATTCTGCAGACCCTTTCTGTGCAGAGTCTCAAAACAGGCGTTTTCAGCCCAATACCGGCATATGGAAGAAACAGCAGTCAGCACAGGGAAATATCTGCTTCTAAATCCAAAACGCAGCTACCTAACAGAACGGTTGTCAATGTGTGCACTCAACTTCCAGAGTTAAACCCGTGTGTGGGTTCAGCAGTCTGCAGACCCTTTCTGTGCAGAGTCTCAAAACAGGCGTTTTCAGCCCAATACCGGCATATGGAAGAAACAGCAGTAAGCACAGGGAAATATCTGCTTCTAAATCCAAAACGCAGCTACCTAACAGAACGGTTGTCAATGTGTGCACTCAACTTGCAGAGTTAAACCCGTGTGTGGATTCAGCAGTCTGCAGACCCTTTCTGTGCAGAGTCTCAAAACAGGCGTTTTCAGCCCAATACCGGCATATGGAAGAAACAGCAGTAAGCACAGGGAAATATCTGCTTCTAAATCCAAAACGCAGATACCTAACAGAACGGTTGTCAATGTGTGCACTCAACTTCCAGAGTTAAACCCGTGTGTGGGTTCAGCAGTCTGCAGACCCTTTCTGTGCAGAGTCTCAAAACAGGCGTTTTTAGCCCAATACCGGCATATGGAAGAAACAGCAGTAAGCACAGGGAAATATCTGCTTCTAAATCCAAAACGCAGCTACCTAACAGAACGGTTGTCAATGTGTGCACTCAACTTACAGAGTTAAACCCGTGTGTGGATTCAGCAATCTGCAGACCTTTTTTGTGCAGAGTCTCAAAACAGGCGTTTTCAGCCCAATACCGGCATATGGAAGAAACAGCAGTAAGCACAGGGAAATATCTGCTTCTAAATCCAAAACGCAGCTACCTAACAGATCGGTTGGCAATGTGTGCACTCAACTTCCAGAGGTAAACCCGTGTGTGGATTCAGCAGTCTGCAGACCCTTTCTGTGCAGAGTCTCAAAACAGGCGTTTTCAGCCCTATACCGGCATATGGAAGAAACCGCAGTAAGCACTGGGAAATATCTTCTTCTAAATCCAAAACGCAGCTACCTAACAGAACGGTTGTCAATGTGTCCACTCAACTTCCAGAGTTAAACCCGTGTGTGGGTTCAGCAGTCTGCAGACCCTTTCTGTGCAGAGTCTCAAAACAGGCATTTTCAGCCCAAAACCGGCATATGGAAGAAACAGCAGTAAGCACAGGGAAATATCTGCTTCTAATTCCAAAACGCAGCTACCTAACAGAACGCTTGTCAACGTGTGCACTCAACTTCCAGAGTTAAACCCATGTGTGGATTCAGCAGTCTGCAGACCCTTTCTGTGCAGAGTCTCAAAACAGGCGTTTTCAGCCCAATACCGGCATATGGAAGAAACAGCAGTAAGCACAGGGAAATATCTGCTTCTGAATCCAAAACGCAGCTACCTAACAGAACGGTTGTCAATGTGTGCACTCAACTTACAGAGTTAAACCCGTGTGTGGATTCAGCAGTCTGCAGACCCTTTTTGTGCAGAGTCTCAAAACAGGCCTTTTCAGCCCAATACCGGCATATGGAAGAAACAGCAGTAAGCACAGGGAAATATCTGCTTCTAAATCCAAAACGCAGCTACCTAACAGAACGGTTGTCAATGTGTGCTCTCAACTTACAGAGTTAAACCCGTGTGTGGTTTCAGCAGTCTGCAGACCCATTTTGTGCAGAGTCTCAAAACAGGCCTTTTCAGCCCAATACCGGCATATGGAAGAAACAGCAGTAAGCACAGGGAAATATCTGCTTCTAAATCCAAAACGCAGCTACCTAACAAACGGTTGTCAATGTGTGCACTCATCTTCCAGAGTTAAACCCGTGTGTGGATTCAGCAGTCTGCAGACCCTTTCTGTGCAGAGTCTCAAAACAGGCGTTTTCAGCCCAATACCGGCATATGGAAGAAACAGCAGTAAGCACAGGGAAATATCTGCTTCTAATTACAAAACGCAGCTACCTAACAGAACGCTTGTCAACGTGTGCACTCAACTTCCAGAGTTAAACCCGTGTGTGGATTCAGCAGTCTGCAGACCCTTTCTGTGCAGAGTCTCAAAACAGGCGTTTTCAGCCCAATACCGGCATATGGAAGAAACAGCAGTAAGCACAGGGAAATATCTGCTTCTAAATCCAAAACGCAGCTACCTAACAAAACGGTTGTCAATGTGTGCACTCAACTTCCAGAGTTAAACCCGTGTATGGGTTTAGCAGTCTGCAGACCCTTTCTGTGCAGAGTCTCAAAACAGGCATTTTCAGCCCAATACCGGCATATGGAAGAAACAGCAGTAAGCACAGGGAAATATCTGCTTCTAATTCCAAAACGCAGCTACCTAACAGAACGCTTGTCAACGTGTGCACTCAACTTCCAGAGTTAAACCCATGTGTGGATTCAGCAGTCTGCAGACCCTTTCTGTGCAGAGTCTCAAAACAGGCGTTTTCAGCCCAATACCGGCATATGGAAGAAACAGCAGTAAGCACAGGGAAATATCTGCTCCTAAATCCAAAACGCAGCTACCTAACAGAACGGTTGTCAATGTGTGCACTCAATTTCCAGAGTTAAACCCGTGTGTGGATTCAGCAGTGTGCAGACCCTTTCTGTGCAGAGTTTCAAAACAGGAGTTTTCAGCCCAATACCGGCATATGGAAGAAGCAGCAGTACGCACAGGGAAATATCTGCTTCTAAATCCAAAACGCAGCTACCTAACAGAACGGTTGTCAATGTGTGCACTCAACTTCCAGAGTTAAACCCGTGTGTGGATTCAGCAGTCTGCAGACCCTTTCTGTGCAGAGTCTCAAAACAGGCGTTTTCAGCCCAATACCGGCATATGGAAGAAACAGCAGTAAGCACAGGGAAATATCTGCTTCTAAATCCAAAACGCAGCTACCTAACAGAACGGTTATCAATGTGTGCACTCAACTTCCAGAGTTAAACCCGAGTCTTGGTTTAGCAGTCTGCAGACCCTTTCTGTGCAGAGTCTCAAAACAGGCGTTTTCAGCCCAAAACCGGCATATGGAAGAAACAGCAGTAAGCACAGGGAAATATCTGCTTCTAATTCCAAAACGCAGCTACCTAACAGAACACTTGTCAATGTGTGCACTCAACTTCCGGAGTTAAACCCGTGTGTGGATTCAGCAGTCTGCAGACCCTTTCTGTGCAGAGTCTCAAAACAGGCGTTTTCAGCCCAATACCGGCATATGGAAGAAACAGCAGTAAGCACAGGGAAATATCTGCTTCTAAATCCAAAACGCAGCTACCTAACACAACGGTTGTCAATGTGTGCACTCAACTTCCAGAGTTAAACCCGTGTGTGGATTCAGCAGTCTGCAGACCCTTTCTGTGCAGAGTCTCAAAACAGGCGTTTTCAGCCCAATACCGGCATATGGAAGAAACAGCAGTAAGCACAGGGAAATATCTGCTTCTAAATCCAAAACGCAGCTACCTAACACAACGGTTGTCAATGTGTGCACTCAACTTCCAGAGTTAAACCCGTGTGTGGATTCAGCAGTCTGCAGACCCTTTCTGTGCAGAGTCTCAAAACAGGCGTTTTTAGCCCAATTCCGGCATATGGAAGAAACAGCAGTAAGCACAGGGAAATATCTGCTTCTAAATCCAAAACGCAGCTACCTAACAGAACGGTTGTCAATGTGTGCACTCAACTTGCAGAGTTAAACCCGTGTGTGGATTCAGCAGTCTGCAGACCCTTTCTGTGCAGAGTCTCAAAACAGGCGTTTTCAGCCCAATACCGGCATATGGAAGAAACAGCAGTAAGCACAGGGAAATATCTGCTTCTAAATCCAAAACGCAGCTACCTAACAGATCGGTTGGCAATGTGTGCACTCAACTTCCAGAGTTAAACCCGTGTGTGGATTCAGCAGTCTGCAGACCCTTTCTGTGCAGAGTCTCAAAACAGGCGTTTTCAGCCCTATACCGGCATATGGAAGAAACCGCAGTAAGCACTGGGAAATATCTTCTTCTAAATCCAAAACGCAGCTACCTAACAGAACGGTTGTCAATGTGTCCACTCAACTTCCAGAGTTAAACCCGTGTGTGGGTTCAGCAGTCTGCAGACCCTTTCTGTGCAGAGTCTCAAAACAGGCATTTTCAGCCCAAAACCGGCATATGGAAGAAACAGCAGTAAGCACAGGGAAATATCTGCTTCTAATTCCAAAACGCAGCTACCTAACAGAACGCTTGTCAACGTGTGCACTCAACTTCCAGAGTTAAACCCATGTGTGGATTCAGCAGTCTGCAGACCCTTTCTGTGCAGAGTCTCAAAACAGGCGTTTTCAGCCCAATACCGGCATATGGAAGAAACAGCAGTAAGCACAGGGAAATATCTGCTTCTAAATCCAAAACGCAGCTACCTAACAGAACGGTTGTCAATGTGTGCACTCAACTTCCAGAGTTAAACCCGTGTGTGGATTCAGCAGTCTGCAGACCCTTTCTGTGCAGAGTCTCAAAACAGGCGTTTTCAGCCCAATACCGGCATATGGAAGAAACAGCAGTAAGCACAGGGAAATATCTGCTTCTAATTCCAAAACGCAGCTACCTAACACAACGGTTGTCAATGTGTGCACTCAACTTCCAGAGTTAAACCCGTGTGTGGATTCAGCAGTCTGCAGACCCTTTCTGTGTAGAGTCTCAAAACAGGCGTTTTCAGCCCAATACCGGCATATGGAAGAAACAGCTGTAAAAACAGGGAAATATCTGCTTCTAAATCCAAAGCGCAGCTACCTATCAGATCGGTTGTCAATGTGTGCACTCAACTTACAGAGTTAAACCCGTGTGTGGATTCAGCAGTCTGCAGACCCTTTCTGTGCAGAGTCTCAAAAGAGGCGTTTTCAGCCCAATACCGGCATATGGAAGAAACAGCAGTAAGCACAGGGAAATATCTGCTTCTAAATCCAAAACGTAGCTACCTAACAGAACGGTTGTCAATGTGTTCACTCAACTTCCAGAGTTAAACCCGTGTGTGGATTCAGCAGTCTGCAGACCCTTTCTGTGCAGAGTCTCAAAACAGGCGTTTTCAGCCCAATACCGGCATATGGAAGAAACAGCAGTAAACACAGGGAAATATCTGCTTCTAAATCCAAAACGCAGCTACCTAAGAGAACGGTTGTCAATGTGTGCACTCAACTTCCAGAGGTAAACTCGTGTGTGGATTCAGCAGTCTGCAGACCCTTTCTGTGCAGAGCCTCAAAAGAGGCGTTTTCAGCCCAATACCGGCATATGGAAGAAACAGCAGTAAGCACAGGGAAATATCTGCTTCAAAATCCAAAACGCAGCTACCTAACAGAACGGTTGTCAATGTGTGCACTGAACTTACAGAGTTAAACCCGTGTGTGGGATCAGCAATCTGCAGACCCTTTCTGTGCAGAGTCTCAAAACAGGCGTTTTCAGCCCAATACCGGCATATGGAAGACACAGCAGTAAGCACAGGGAAATATCTGCTTCTAAATCCAAAAAGCAGCTACCTAACAGAACGGTTGTCAATGTGTGCACTCAACTTACAGAGTTAAACCCGTGTGTGAATTCAGCAGTCTGCAGACCCTTTCTGTGCAGAGTCTCAAAACAGGCGTTTTCAGCCCAATACCGGCACATGGAAGAAACAGCAGTAAGCACAGGGAAATGTCTGCTTCTAAATCCAAAACGCAGCTACCTAACAGAACGGTTGTCAATGTGTGCACTCAACTTACAGAGTTAAACCCGTGTGTGGGATCAGCAGTCTGCAGACCCTTTCTGTGCAAGGTCTCAAAACAGGCGTTTTCAGCCCAATACCGGCATATGGAAGAAACAGCAGTAAGCACAGGGAAATATCTGCTTCTAAATCCAAAACGCAGCTACCTAACAGAACGGTTTTCAATGTGTGCACTCAACTTGCAGAGTTAAACCCGTGTGTGGATTCAGCAGTCTGCAGACCCTTTCTGTGCAGAGTCTCAAAACAGGCGTTTTCAGCCCAATACCGGCATATGGAAGAAACAGCAGTAAGCACAGGGAAATATCTGCTTCTAAATCCAAAACGCAGCTACCTAACAGAACGGTTGTCAATGTGTGCACTCAACTTCCAGAGTTAAACCCGTGTGTGGGTTCAGCAGTCTGCAGACCCTTTCTGTGCAGAGTCTCAAAACAGGCGTTTTCAGCCCAATACCGGCATATGGAAGAAACAGCAGTAAGCACAGGGAAATATCTGCTTCTAAATCCAAAACGCAGCTACCTAACAGAACGGTTGTCAATGTGTGCACTCAACTTGCAGAGTTGAACCCGTGTGTGGATTCAGCAGTCTGCAGACCCTTTCTGTGCAGAGTCTCAAAACAGGCGTTTTCAGCCCAATACCGGCATATGGAAGAAACAGCAGTAAGCACAGGGAAATATCTGCTTCTAAATCCAAAACGCAGCTACCTAACAGAACGGTTGTCAATGTGTGCACTCAACTTCCAGAGTTAAACCCGTGTGTGGGTTCAGCAGTCTGCAGACCCTTTCTGTGCAGAGTCTCAAAACAGGCGTTTTCAGCCCAATACCGGCATATGGAAGAAACAGCAGTAAGCACAGGGAAATATCTGCTTCTAAATCCAAAACGCAGCTACCTAACAGAACGGTTGTCAATGTGTGCACTCAACTTACAGAGTTAAACCCGTGTGTGGATTCAGCAGTCTGCAGACCTTTTTTGTGCAGAGTCTCAAAACAGGCGTTTTCAGCCCAATACCGGCATATGGAAGAAACAGCAGTAAGCACAGGGAAATATCTGCTTCTAAATCCAAAACGCAGCTACCTAACAGATCGGTTGGCAATGTGTGCACTCAACTTCCAGAGTTAAACCCGTGTGTGGATTCAGCAGTCTGCAGACCCTTTCTGTGCAGAGTCTCAAAACAGGCGTTTTCAGCCCAATACCGGCATATGGAAGAAACAGCAGTAAGCACAGGGAAATATCTGCTCCTAAATCCAAAACGCAGCTACCTAACAGAACGGTTGTCAATGTGTGCACTCAATTTCCAGAGTTAAACCCGTGTGTGGATTCAGCAGTGTGCAGACCCTTTCTGTGCAGAGTTTCAAAACAGGAGTTTTCAGCCCAATACCGGCATATGGAAGAAGCAGCAGTACGCACAGGGAAATATCTGCTTCTAAATCCAAAACGCAGCTACCTAACAGAACGGTTGTCAATGTGTGCACTCAACTTCCAGAGTTAAACCCGTGTGTGGATTCAGCAGTCTGCAGACCCTTTCTGTGCAGAGTCTCAAAACAGGCGTTTTCAGCCCAATACCGGCATATGGAAGAAACAGCAGTAAGCACAGGGAAATATCTGCTTCTAAATCCAAAACGCAGCTACCTAACAGAACGGTTATCAATGTGTGCACTCAACTTCCAGAGTTAAACCCGAGTCTTGGTTTAGCAGTCTGCAGACCCTTTCTGTGCAGAGTCTCAAAACAGGCGTTTTCAGCCCAAAACCGGCATATGGAAGAAACAGCAGTAAGCACAGGGAAATATCTGCTTCTAATTCCAAAACGCAGCTACCTAACAGAACACTTGTCAATGTGTGCACTCAACTTCCAGAGTTAAACCCGTGTGTGGATTCAGCAGTCTGCAGACCCTTTCTGTGCAGAGTCTCAAAACAGGCGTTTTGAGCCCAATACCGGCATATGGAAGAAACAGCAGTAAGCACAGGGAAATATCTGCTTCTAAATCCAAAACGCAGCTACCTAACACAACGGTTGTCAATGTGTGCACTCAACTTCCAGAGTTAAACCCGTGTGTGGATTCAGCAGTCTGCAGACCCTTTCTGTGCAGAGTCTCAAAACAGGCGTTTTCAGCCCAATACCGGCATATGGAAGAAACAGCAGTAAGCACAGGGAAATATCTGCTTCTAAATCCAAAACGCAGCTACCTAACACAACGGTTGTCAATGTGTGCACTCAACTTCCAGAGTTAAACCCGTGTGTGGATTCAGCAGTCTGCAGACCCTTTCTGTGCAGAGTCTCAAAACAGGCGTTTTTAGCCCAATTCCGGCATATGGAAGAAACAGCAGTAAGCACAGGGAAATATCTGCTTCTAAATCCAAAACGCAGCTACCTAACAGAACGGTTGTCAATGTGTGCACTCAACTTGCAGAGTTAAACCCGTGTGTGGATTCAGCAGTCTGCAGACCCTTTCTGTGCAGAGTCTCAAAACAGGCGTTTTCAGCCCAATACCGGCATATGGAAGAAACAGCAGTAAGCACAGGGAAATATCTGCTTCTAAATCCAAAACGCAGCTACCTAACAGATCGGTTGGCAATGTGTGCACTCAACTTCCAGAGTTAAACCCGTGTGTGGATTCAGCAGTCTGCAGACCCTTTCTGTGCAGAGTCTCAAAACAGGCGTTTTCAGCCCTATACCGGCATATGGAAGAAACCGCAGTAAGCACTGGGAAATATCTTCTTCTAAATCCAAAACGCAGCTACCTAACAGAACGGTTGTCAATGTGTCCACTCAACTTCCAGAGTTAAACCCGTGTGTGGGTTCAGCAGTCTGCAGACCCTTTCTGTGCAGAGTCTCAAAACAGACATTTTCAGCCCAAAACCGGCATATGGAAGAAACAGCAGTAAGCACAGGGAAATATCTGCTTCTAATTCCAAAACGCAGCTACCTAACAGAACGCTTGTCAACGTGTGCACTCAACTATCAGAGTTAAACCCATGTGTGGATTCAGCAGTCTGCAGACCCTTTCTGTGCAGAGTCTCAAAACAGGTGTTTTCAGCCCAATACCGGCATATGGAAGAAACAGCAGTAAGCACAGGGAAATATCTGCTTCTAAATCCAAAACGCAGCTACCTAACAGAACGGTTGTCAATGTGTGCACTCAACTTCCAGAGTTAAACCCGTGTGTGGATTCAGCAGTCTGCAGACCCTTTCTGTGCAGAGTCTCAAAACAGGCGTTTTCAGCCCAATACCGGCATATGGAAGAAGCAGCAGTACGCACAGGGAAATATCTGCTTCTAAATCCAAAACGCAGCTACCTAACAGAACGGTTGTCAATGTGTGCACTCAACTTCCAGAGTTAAACCCGTGTGTGGATTCAGCAATCTGCAGACCCTTTCTGTGCAGAGTCTCAAAACAGGCGTTTTCAGCCCAATACCGGCACTTGGAAGAAACAGCAGTAAGCACAGGGAAATATCTGCTTCTAAATCCAAAACGCAGCTACCTAACAGAACGGTTATCAATGTGTGCACTGAACTTCCAGAGGTAAACCCGAGTGTGGGTTTAGCAGTCTGCAGACCCTTTCTGTGCAGAGTCTCAAAACAGGCGTTTTCAGCCCAAAACCTGCATATGGAAGAAACAGCAGTAAGCACAGGGAAATATCTGCTTCTAATTCCAAAACGCAGTTACCTAACAGAACGCTTGTCAATGTGTGCACTCAACTTCCAGAGTTAAAACCATGTGTGGATTCAGCAGTCTGCAGACCCTTTCTGTGCAGAGTCTCAAAACAGGCGTTTTCAGCCCAATACCGGCATATGGAAGAAACAGCAGTAAGCACAGGGAAATATCTGCTTCTAAATCCAAAACGCAGCTACCTAACACAACGGTTGTCAATGTGTGCACTCAACTTCCAGAGTTAAACCCGTGTGTGGATTCAGCAGTCTGCAGACCCTTTCTGTGCAGAGTCTCAAAACAGGAGTTTTAAGCCCAATTCCGGCATAAGGAAGAAACAGCAGTAAGCACTGGGAAATATCTGCTTCTAAATCCAAAACGCAGCTACCTAACAGAACGGTTGTCAATGTGTGCACTCAACTTGCAGAGTTAAACCCGTGTGTGGGTTCAGCAGTCTGCAGACCCTTTCTGTGCAGAGTCTCAAAACAGGCGTTTTCAGCCCAATACCGGCATATGGAAGAAACAGCAGCAAGTACAGGGAAATATCTGTTTCTAAATCCAAAACGCAGCTACCTAACAGAACGGTTGTCAATGTGTGCACTCAACTTGCAGAGTTAAACCCGTGTGTGGATTCAGCAGTCTGCAGACCCTTTCTGTGCAGAGTCTCAAAAAAGGCGTTTTCAGCCCAATACCGGCATATGGAAGAAACAGCAGTAAGCACAGGGAAATATCTGCTTCTAATTCCAAAACGCAGCTACCTAACACAACGGTTGTCAATGTGTGCACTCAACTTCCAGAGTTAAACCCGTGTGTGGATTCAGCAGTCTGCAGACCCTTTCTGTGTAGAGTCTCAAAACAGGCGTTTTCAGCCCAATACCGGCATATGGAAGAAACAGCTGTAAAAACAGGGAAATATCTGCTTCTAAATCCAAAGCGCAGCTACCTATCAGATCGGTTGGCAATGTGTGCACTCAACTTACAGAGTTAAACCCGTGTGTGGATTCAGCAGTCTGCAGACCCTTTCTGTGCAGAGTCTCAAAAGAGGCGTTTTCAGCCCAATACCGGCATATGGAAGAAACAGCAGTAAGCACAGGGAAATATCTGCTTCTAAATCCAAAACGTAGCTACCTAACAGAACGGTTGTCAATGTGTTCACTCAACTTCCAGAGTTAAACCCGTGTGTGGATTCAGCAGTCTGCAGACCCTTTCTGTGCAGAGTCTCAAAACAGGCGTTTTCAGCCCAATACCGGCATATGGAAGAAACAGCAGTAAACACAGGGAAATATCTGCTTCTAAATCCAAAACGCAGCTACCTAAGAGAACGGTTGTCAATGTGTGCACTCAACTTCCAGAGTTAAACTCGTGTGTGGATTCAGCAGTCTGCAGACCCTTTCTGTGCAGAGCCTCAAAAGAGGCGTTTTCAGCCCAATACCGGCATATGGAAGAAACAGCAGTAAGCACAGGGAAATATCTGCTTCTAAATCCAAAACGCAGCTACCTAACAGAACGGTTGTCAATGTGTGCACTGAACTTACAGAGTTAAACCCGTGTGTGGGATCAGCAATCTGCAGACCCTTTCTGTGCAGAGTCTCAAAACAGGCGTTTTCAGCCCAATACCGGCATATGGAAGACACAGCAGTAAGCACAGGGAAATATCTGCTTCTAAATCCAAAAAGCAGCTACCTAACAGAACGGTTGTCAATGTGTGCACTCAACTTACAGAGTTAAACCCGTGTGTGAATTCAGCAGTCTGCAGACCCTTTCTGTGCAGAGTCTCAAAACAGGCGTTTTCAGCCCAATACCGGCACATGGAAGAAACAGCAGTAAGCACAGGGAAATGTCTGCTTCTAAATCCAAAACGCAGCTACCTAACAGAACGGTTGTCAATGTGTGCACTCAACTTACAGAGTTAAACCCGTGTGTGGGATCAGCAGTCTGCAGACCCTTTCTGTGCAGAGTCTCAAAACAGGCGTTTTCAGCCCAATACCGGCATATGGAAGAAACAGCAGTAAGCACAGGGAAATATCTGCTTCTAAATCCAAAACGCAGCTACCTAACAGAACGGTTGTCAATGTGTGCACTCAACTTACAGAGTTAAACCCGTGTGTGGATTCAGCAGTCTGCAGACCTTTTTTGTGCAGAGTCTCAAAACAGGCGTTTTCAGCCCAATACCGGCATATGGAAGAAACAGCAGTAAGCACAGGGAAATATCTGCTTCTAAATCCAAAACGCAGCTACCTAACAGATCGGTTGGCAATGTGTGCACTCAACTTCCAGAGTTAAACCCGTGTGTGGATTCAGCAGTCTGCAGACCCTTTCTGTGCAGAGTCTCAAAACAGGCGTTTTCAGCCCTATACCGGCATATGGAAGAAACCGCAGTAAGCACTGGGAAATATCTTCTTCTAAATCCAAAACGCAGCTACCTAACAGAACGGTTGTCAATGTGTCCACTCAACTTCCAGAGTTAAACCCGTGTGTGGGTTCAGCAGTCTGCAGACCCTTTCTGTGCAGAGTCTCAAAACAGGCATTTTCAGCCCAAAACCGGCATATGGAAGAAACAGCAGTAAGCACAGGGAAATATCTGCTTCTAATTCCAAAACGCAGCTACCTAACAGAACGCTTGTCAACGTGTGCACTCAACTTCCAGAGTTAAACCCATGTGTGGATTCAGCAGTCTGCAGACCCTTTCTGTGCAGAGTCTCAAAACAGGCGTTTTCAGCCCAATACCGGCATATGGAAGAAACAGCAGTAAGCACAGGGAAATATCTGCTTCTAAATCCAAAACGCAGCTACCTAACAGAACGGTTGTCAATGTGTGCACTCAACTTCCAGAGTTAAACCCGTGTGTGGATTCAGCAGTCTGCAGACCCTTTCTGTGCAGAGTCTCAAAACAGGCGTTTTCAGCCCAATACCGGCATATGGAAGAAGCAGCAGTACGCACAGGGAAATATCTGCTTCTAAATCCAAAACGCAGCTACCTAACAGAACGGTTGTCAATGTGTGCACTCAACTTCCAGAGTTAAACCCGTGTGTGGATTCAGCTGTCTGCAGACCCTTTCTGTGCAGAGTCTCAAAACAGGCGTTTTCAGCCCAATACCGGCATATGGAAGAAACAGCAGTAAGCACAGGGAAATATCTGCTTCTAAATCCAAAACGCAGCTACCTAACAGAACGGTTATCAATGTGTGCACTGAACTTCCAGAGGTAAACCCGAGTGTGGGTTTAGCAGTCTGCAGACCCTTTCTGTGCAGAGTCTCAAAACAGGCGTTTTCAGCCCAAAACCTGCATATGGAAGAAACAGCAGTAAGCACAGGGAAATATCTGCTTCTAATTCCAAAACGCAGTTACCTAACAGAACGCTTGTCAATGTGTGCACTCAACTTCCAGAGTTAAAACCATGTGTGGATTCAGCAGTCTGCAGACCCTTTCTGTGCAGAGTCTCAAAACAGGCGTTTTCAGCCCAATACCGGCATATGGAAGAAACAGCAGTAAGCACAGGGAAATATCTGCTTCTAAATCCAAAACGCAGCTACCTAACAGAACGGTTGTCAATGTGTGCACTCAACTTCCAGAGTTAAACCCGTGTGTGGATTCAGCAGTCTGCAGACCCTTTCTGTGCAGAGTCTCAAAACAGGCGTTTTCAGCCCAATACCGGCATATGGAAGAAACAGCAGTAAGCACAGGGAAATATCTGCTTCTAAATCCAAAACGCAGCTACCTAACACAACGGTTGTCAATGTGTGCACTCAACTTCCAGAGTTAAACCCGTGTGTGGATTCAGCAGTCTGCAGACCCTTTCTGTGCAGAGTCTCAAAACAGGCGTTTTCAGCCCAATACCGGCATATGGAAGAAGCAGCAGTAATCACAGGGAAATATCTGCTTCTAAATCCAAAACGCAGCTACCTAACAGAACGGTTGTCAATGTGTGCACTCAACTTGCAGAGTTAAACCCGTGTGTGGATTCAGCAGTCTGCAGACCCTTTCTGTGCAGAGTCTCAAAACAGGCGTTTTCAGCCCAATACCGGCATATGGAAGAAACAGCAGTAAGCACAGGGAAATATCTGCTTCTAAATCCAAAACGCAGCTACCTAACAGAACGGTTGTCAATGTGTGCACTCATGTTCCAGAGTTAAACCCGTGTGTGGGTACAGCAGTCTGCAGACCCTTTCTGTGCAGAGTCTCAAAACAGGCGTTTTCAGACCAATACCGGCATATGGAAGAAACAGCAGTAAGCACAGGGAATTATCTGCTTCTAAATCCAAAACGCAGCTACCTAACAGAACGGTTGTCAATGTGTGCACTCAACTTCCACAGTTAAAGCCGTGTGTGGGTTCAGCAGTCTGCAGATCCTTTCTGTGCAGAGTCTCAAAACAGGCGTTTTGAGCCCAATACCGGCATATGGAAGAAACAGCAGTAAGCACAGGGAAATATCTGCTTCTAAATCCAAAACGCAGCTACCTAACAGAACGCTTGTCAATGTGTGCACTCAACTTCCAGAGTTAAACCCGTGTGTGGTTTCAGCAGTCTGCCGACCCTTTCTGTGCAGAGTCTCAAAACAGGCGTTTTCAGCCCAATACCGGCATATGGAAGAAACCTCAGTAAGCACTGGGAAATAACTTCTTCTAAATCCAAAACGCAGCTACCTAACAGAACGGTTGTCAATGTGTCCACTCAACTTAAAGAGTTAAACCCGTGTGTGGGTTCAGCAGTCTGCAGACCCTTTCTGTGCAGAGTCTCAAAACAGGCGTTTTCAGCCCAAAACCGGCATATGGAAGAAACAGCAGTAAGCACAGGGAAATATCTTCTTCTAAATCCAAAACTCAGCTAGCTAACAGAACGGTTGTCAATGTGTGCACTCAACTTCCAGAGTTAAACCCGTGTGTGGATTCAGCAGTCTGCAGACCCTTTCTGTGCAGAGTCCCAAAACAGGCGTTTTCAGCCCAATTCCGGCATATGGAAGAAACAGCAGTAAGCACAGGGAAATATCTGCTTCTAAATCCAAAACGCAGCTACCTAACAGATCGGTTGGCAATGTGTGCACTCAACTTCCTGAGTTAAACCCGTGTGTGGATTCAGCAGTCTGCAGACCCTTTCTGTGCAGAGTCTCAAAACAGGCGTTTTCAGCCCAATACCGGCATATGGAAGAAACCGCAGTAAGCACTGGGAAATATCTTCTTCTAAATCCAAAACGCAGCTACCTAACAGAACAGTTGTCAATGTGTCCACTCAACTTCCAGAGTTAATCCCGTGTGTGGGTTCAGCAGTCTGCAGACCCTTTCTGTGCAGAGTCTCAAAACAGGCGTTTTCAGCCCAAAACCGGCATATGGAAGAAACAGCAGTAAGCACAGGGAAATATCTGCCTCTAAATCCAAAACGCAGCTACCTAACAGAACGGTTGTCAATGTGTGCACTCAACTTCCAGAGTTAAACCCGTGTGTGGATTCATAGTCTGCAGACCCTTTCTGTGCAGAGTCTCAAAACAGGCGTTTTCAGCCCAATACCGGCATATGGAAGAAACAGCAGTAAGCACAGGGAAATATCTGCTTCTAAATCCAAAACGCAGCTACCTAACAAAACGGTTGTCAATGTGTGCACTCAACTTCCAGAGTTAAACCCGTGTGTGGGTTTAGCAGTCTGCAGACCCTTTCTGTGCAGAGTCTCAAAACAGGCATTTTCAGCCCAATACCGGCATATGGAAGAAACAGCAGTAAGCACAGGGAAATATCTGCTTCTAATTACAAAACGCAGCTACCTAACAGAACGCTTGTCAACGTGTGCACTCAACTTCCAGAGTTAAACCCATGTTTGGATTCAGCAGTCTGCAGACCCTTTCTGTGCAGAGTCTCAAAACAGGCGTTTTCAGCCCAATACCGGCATATGGAAGAAACAGCAGTAAGCACAGGGAAATATCTGCTTCTAAATCCAAAACGCAGCTACCTAACAGAACTGTTGTCAATGTGTGCACTCAACTTCCAGAGTTAAACCCGTGTGTGGGTTTAGCAGTCTGCAGACCCTTTCTGTGCAGAGTCTCAAAACAGGCATTTTCAGCCCAATACCGGCATATGGAAGAAACAGCAGTAAGCACAGGGAAATATCTGCTTCTAATTCCAAAACGCAGCAACCTAACAGAACGCTTGTCAACGTGTGCACTCAACTTCCAGAGTTAAACCCATGTGTGGATTCAGCAGTCTGCAGACCCTTTCTGTGCAGAGTCTCAAAACAGGCGTTTTCAGCCCAATACCGGCATATGGAAGAAACAGCAGTAAGCACAGGGAAATATCTGCTTCTAAATCCAAAACGCAGCTACCTAACAGAACGGTTGTCAATGTGTGCACTCAATTTCCAGAGTTAAACCCGTGTGGATTCAGCAGTGTGCAGACCCTTTCTGTGCAGAGTCTCAAAACAGGCGTTTTCAGCCTAATACCGGCATATGGAAGAAGCAGCAGTACGCACAGGGGAATATCTGCTTCTAAATCCAAAACGCAGCTACCTAACAGAGCGGTTGTCAATGTGTGCACTCAACTTCCAGAGTTAAACCCGTGTGTGGATTCAGCAGTCTGCAAACCCTTTCTGTGCAGAGTCTCAAAACAGGCGTTTTCAGCCCAATACCGGCATATGGAAGAAACAGCAGTAAGCACAGGGAAATATCTGCTTCTAAATCCAAAACGCAGCTACCTAACAGAACGGTTATCAATGTGTGCACTGAACTTCCAGAGTTAAACCCGAGTGTGGGTTTAGCAGTCTGCAGACCCTTTCTGTGCAGAGTCTCAAAACAGGCGTTTTCAGCCCAAAACCGGCATATGGAAGAAACAGCAGTAATCACAGGGAAATATCTGCTTCTAATTCCAAAACGCAGCTACCTAACAGAACGCTTGTCAATGTGTGCACTCAACTTCCAGAGTTAAACCCGTGTGTGGATTCAGCAGTCTGCAGACCCTTTCTGTGCAGAGTCTCAAAACAGGCGTTTTCAGCCCAATACCGGCATATGGAAGAAACAGCAGTAAGCACAGGGAAATATCTGCTTCTAAATCCAAAACGCAGCTACCTAACACAACAGTTGTCAATGTGTGCACTCAACTTCCAGAGTTAAACCCGTGTGTGGATTCAGCAGTCTGCAGACCCTTTCTGTGCAGAGTCTCAAAACAGGCGTTTTTAGCCCAATTCCGGCATATGGAAGAAACAGCAGTAAGCGCAGGGAAATATCTGCTTCTAAATCCAAAACGCAGCTACCTAACAGAACGGTTGTCAATGTGTGCACTCAACTTCCAGAGTTAAACCCGTGTGTGGATTCAGCAGTCTGCAGACCCTTTCTGTGCAGAGTCTCAAAACAGGCGTTTTCAGCCCAATACCGGCATATGGAAGAAGCAGCACTAATCACAGGGAAATATCTGCTTCTAAATCCAAAACGCAGCTACCTAACAGAACGGTTGTCAATGTGTGCACTCAACTTGCAGAGTTAAACCCGTGTGTGGATTCAGCAGTCTGCAGACCCTTTCTGTGCAGAGTCTCAAAACAGGCGTTTTCAGCCCAATACCGGCATATGGAAGAAACAGCCGTAAGCACAGGGAAATATCTGCTTCTAAATCCAAAACGCAGCTACCTAACAGAACGGTTGTCAATGTGTGCACTCAAATTCCAGAGTTAAACCCGTTTGTGGGTTCAGCAGTCTGCACACCCTTTCTGTGCAGAGTCTCAAAACAGGCGTTTTCAGCCCAATACCGGCATATGGAAGAAACAGCAGTAAGCACAGGGAAATATCTGCTTCTAAATCCAAAACGCAGCTACCTAACAGAACGGTTGTCAATGTGTGCACTCAACTTACAGAGTTAAACCCGTGTGTGGGTTCAGCAGTCTGCAGACCCTTTTTATGCAGAGTCTCAAAACAGGCCTTTTCAGCCCAATACCGGCATATGGAAGAAACAGCAGTAAGCACAGGGAAATATCTGCTTCTAAATCCAAAACGCAGCTACCTAACAGAACGGTTGTCAATGTGTGCACTCAACTTACAGAGTTAAACCCGTGTGTGGATTCAGCAGTCTGCAGACCCTTTTTCTGCAGAGTCTCAAAACAGGCCTTTTCAGCCCAATACCGGCATATGGAAGAAACAGCAGTAAGCACAGGGAAATATCTGCTTCTAAATCCAAAACGCAGCTACCTAACAGAACGGTTGTCAATGTGTGCACTCATCTTCCAGAGTTAAACCTGTGTGTGGATTCAGCAGTCTGCAGACCCTTTCTGTGCAGAGTCTCAAAACAGGCGTTTTCAGCCCAATACCGGCATATGGAAGAAACAGCAGTAAGCACAGGGAAATATCTGCTTCTAATTACAAAACGCAGCTACCTAACAGAACGCTTGTCAACGTGTGCACTCAACTTCCAGAGTTAAACCCATGTGTGGATTCAGCAGTCTGCAGACCCTTTCTGTGCAGAGTCTCAAAACAGGCGTTTTCAGCCCAATACCGGCATATGGAAGAAACAGCAGTAAGCACAGGGAAATATCTGCTTCTAAATCCAAAACGCAGCTACCTAACAGAACGCTTGTCAATGTGTGCACTCAACTTCCAGATTTAAACCCGTGTGTGGATTCAGCAGTCTGCAGACCCTTTCTGTGCAGAGTCTCAAAACAGGCGTTTTCAGCCCAATACCGGCATATGGAAGAAACAGCAGTAAGCACAGGGAAATATCTGCTTCTAAATCCAAAACGCAGCTACCTAACAGAACGGTTGTCAATGTGTGCACTCAATTTCCAGAGTTAAACCCGTGTGTGGATTCAGCAGTGTGCAGACCCTTTCTGTGCAGAGTTTCAAAACAGGCGTTTTCAGCCCAATACCGGCATATGGAAGAAGCAGCAGTACGCACAGGGAAATATCTGCTTCTAAATCCAAAACGCAGCTACCTAACAGAACGGTTGTCAATGTGTGCACTCAACTTCCAGAGTTAAACCCGTGTGTGGATTCAGCAGTCTGCAGACCCTTTCTTTGCAGAGTCTCAAAACAGGCGTTTTCAGCCCAATACCGGCATATGGAAGAAACAGCAGTAAGCACAGGGAAATATCTGCTTCTAAATCCAAAACGCAGCTACCTAACAGAACGGTTGTCAATGTGTGCACTCAACTTCCAGAGTTAAACCCGTGTGTGGGTTCAGCAGTCTGCACACCCTTTCTGTGCAGAGTCTCAAAACAGGCGTTTTCAGCCCAATACCGGCATATGGAAGAAACAGCAGTAAGCACAGGGAAATATCTGCTTCTAAATCCAAAACGCAGCTACCTAACAGAACGGTTGTCAATGTGTGCACTCAACTTCCAGAGTTAAACCCGTGTGTGGGTTCAGCAGTCTGCACACCCTTTCTGTGCAGAGTCTCAAAACAGGCGTTTTCAGCCCAATACCGGCATATGGAAGAAACAGCAGTAAGCACAGGGAAATATCTGCTTCTAAATCCAAAACGCAGGTACCTAACAGATCGGTTGGCAATGTGTGCACTCAACTTCCAGAGTTAAACCCGTGTGTGGATTCAGCAGTCTGCAGACCCTTTCTGTGCAGAGTCTCAAAACAGGCGTTTTCAGCCCAATACCGGCATATGGAAGAAACCGCAGTAAGCACTGGGAAATATCTTCTTCTAAATCCAAAACGCAGCTACCTAACAGAACGGTTGTCAATGTGTCCACTCAACTTCCAGAGTTAATCCCGTGTGTGGGTTCAGCAGTCTGCAGACCCTTTCTGTGCAGAGTCTCAAAACAGGCGTTTTCAGCCCAAAACCGGCATATGGAAGAAACAGCAGTAAGCACAGGGAAATATCTGCTTCTAAATCCAAAACGCAGCTACCTAACAGAACGGTTGTCAATGTGTGCACTCAACTTCCAGAGTTAAACCCGTGTGTGGATTCATAGTCTGCAGACCCTTTCCGTGCAGAGTCTCAAAACAGGCGTTTTCAGCCCAATACCGGCATATGGAAGAAACAGCAGTAAGCACAGGGAAATATCTGCTTCTAAATCCAAAACGCAGCTACCTAACAAAACGGTTGTCAATGTGTGCACTCAACTTCCAGAGTTAAACCCGTGTGTGGGTTTAGCAGTCTGCAGACCCTTTCTGTGCAGAGTCTCAAAACAGGCATTTTCAGCCCAATACCGGCATATGGAAGAAACAGCAGTAAGCACAGGGAAATATCTGCTTCTAATTACAAAACGCAGCTACCTAACAGAACGCTTGTCAACGTGTGCACTCAACTTCCAGAGTTAAACCCATGTTTGGATTCAGCAGTCTGCAGACCCTTTCTGTGCAGAGTCTCAAAACAGGCGTTTTCAGCCCAATACCGGCATATGGAAGAAACAGCAGTAAGCACAGGGAAATATCTGCTTCTAAATCCAAAACGCAGCTACCTAACAGAACTGTTGTCAATGTGTGCACTCAACTTCCAGAGTTAAACCCGTGTGTGGGTTTAGCAGTCTGCAGACCCTTTCTGTGCAGAGTCTCAAAACAGGCATTTTCAGCCCAATACCGGCATATGGAAGAAACAGCAGTAAGCACAGGGAAATATCTGCTTCTAATTCCAAAACGCAGCAACCTAACAGAACGCTTGTCAACGTGTGCACTCAACTTCCAGAGTTAAACCCATGTGTGGATTCAGCAGTCTGCAGACCCTTTCTGTGCAGAGTCTCAAAACAGGCGTTTTCAGCCCAATACCGGCATATGGAAGAAACAGCAGTAAGCACAGGGAAATATCTGCTTCTAAATCCAAAACGCAGCTACCTAACAGAACGGTTGTCAATGTGTGCACTCAACTTCCAGAGTTAAACCCGTGTGTGGATTCAGCAGTCTGCAAACCCTTTCTGTGCAGAGTCTCAAAACAGGCGTTTTCAGCCCAATACCGGCATATGGAAGAAACAGCAGTAAGCACAGGGAAATATCTGCTTCTAAATCCAAAACGCAGCTACCTAACAGAACGGTTATCAATGTGTGCACTGAACTTCCAGAGTTAAACCCGAGTGTGGGTTTAGCAGTCTGCAGACCCTTTCTGTGCAGAGTCTCAAAACAGGCGTTTTCAGCCCAAAACCGGCATATGGAAGAAACAGCAGTAATCACAGGGAAATATCTGCTTCTAATTCCAAAACGCAGCTACCTAACAGAACGCTTGTCAATGTGTGCACTCAACTTCCAGAGTTAAACCCGTGTGTGGATTCAGCAGTCTGCAGACCCTTTCTGTGCAGAGTCTCAAAACAGGCGTTTTCAGCCCAATACCGGCATATGGAAGAAACAGCAGTAAGCACAGGGAAATATCTGCTTCTAAATCCAAAACGCAGCTACCTAACACAACAGTTGTCAATGTGTGCACTCAACTTCCAGAGTTAAACCCGTGTGTGGATTCAGCAGTCTGCAGACCCTTTCTGTGCAGAGTCTCAAAACAGGCGTTTTTAGCCCAATTCCGGCATATGGAAGAAACAGCAGTAAGCACAGGGAAATATCTGCTTCTAAATCCAAAACGCAGCTACCTAACAGAACGGTTGTCAATGTGTGCACTCAACTTCCAGAGTTAAACCCGTGTGTGGATTCAGCAGTCTGCAGACCCTTTCTGTGCAGAGTCTCAAAACAGGCGTTTTCAGCCCAATACCGGCATATGGAAGAAGCAGCACTAATCACAGGGAAATATCTGCTTCTAAATCCAAAACGCAGCTACCTAACAGAACGGTTGTCAATGTGTGCACTCAACTTGCAGAGTTAAACCCGTGTGTGGATTCAGCAGTCTGCAGACCCTTTCTGTGCAGAGTCTCAAAACAGGCGTTTTCAGCCCAATACCGGCATATGGAAGAAACAGCAGTAAGCACAGGGAAATATCTGCTTCTAAATCCAAAACGCAGCTACCTAACAGAACGGTTGTCAATGTGTGCACTCAAATTCCAGAGTTAAACCCGTTTGAGGGTTCAGCAGTCTGCACACCCTTTCTGTGCAGAGTCTCAAAACAGGCGTTTTCAGCCCAATACCGGCATATGGAAGAAACAGCAGTAAGCACAGGGAAATATCTGCTTCTAAATCCAAAACGCAACTACCTAACAGAACGGTTGTCAATGTGTGCACTCAACTTACAGAGTTAAACCCGTGTGTGGGTTCAGCAGTCTGCAGACCCTTTTTATGCAGAGTCTCAAAACAGGCCTTTTCAGCCCAATACCGGCATATGGAAGAAACAGCAGTAAGCACAGGGAAATATCTGCTTCTAAATCCAAAACGCAGCTACCTAACAGAACGGTTGTCAATGTGTGCACTCAACTTACAGAGTTAAACCCGTGTGTGGATTCAGCAGTCTGCAGACCCTTTTTGTGCAGAGTCTCAAAACAGGCCTTTTCAGCCCAATACCGGCATATGGAAGAAACAGCAGTAAGCACAGGGAAATATCTGCTTCTAAATCCAAAACGCAGCTACCTAACAGAACGGTTGTCAATGTGTGCACTCATCTTCCAGAGTTAAACCTGTGTGTGGATTCAGCAGTCTGCAGACCCTTTCTGTGCAGAGTCTCAAAACAGGCGTTTTCAGCCCAATACCGGCATATGGAAGAAACAGCAGTAAGCACAGGGAAATATCTGCTTCTAAATCCAAAACGCAGCTACCTAACAAAACGGTTGTCAATGTGTGCACTCAACTTCCAGAGTTAAACCCGTGTGTGGGTTTAGCAGTCTGCAGACCCTTTCTGTGCAGAGTCTCAAAACAGGCATTTTCAGCCCAATACCGGCATATGGAAGAAACAGCAGTAAGCACAGGGAAATATCTGCTTCTAACTACAAAACGCAGCTACCTAACAGAACGCTTGTCAACGTGTGCACTCAACTTCCAGAGTTAAACCCATGTGTGGATTCAGCAGTCTGCAGACCCTTTCTGTGCAGAGTCTCAAAACAGGCGTTTTCAGCCCAATACCGGCATATGGAAGAAACAGCAGTAAGCAGAGGGAAATATCTGCTTCTAAATCCAAAACGCAGCTACCTAACAGAACGCTTGTCAATGTGTGCACTCAACTTCCAGATTTAAACCCGTGTGTGGATTCAGCAGTCTGCAGACCCTTTCTGTGCAGAGTCTCAAAACAGGCGTTTTCAGCCCAATACCGGCATATGGAAGAAACAGCAGTAAGCACAGGGAAATATCTGCTTCTAAATCCAAAACGCAGCTACCTAACAGAACGGTTGTCAATGTGTGCACTCAATTTCCAGAGTTAAACCCGTGTGTGGATTCAGCAGTGTGCAGACCCTTTCTGTGCAGAGTTTCAAAACAGGCGTTTTCAGCCCAATACCGGCATATGGAAGAAGCAGCAGTACGCACAGGGAAATATCTGCTTCTAAATCCAAAACGCAGCTACCTAACAGAACGGTTGTCAATGTGTGCACTCAACTTCCAGAGTTAAACCCGTGTGTGGATTCAGCAGTCTGCAGACCCTTTCTGTGCAGAGTCTCAAAACAGGCGTTTTCAGCCCAATACCGGCATATGGAAGAAACAGCAGTAAGCACAGGGAAATATCTGCTTCTAAATCCAAAACGCAGCTACCTAACAGATCGGTTATCAATGTGTGCACTGAACTTCCAGAGTTAAACACGAGTGTGGGTTTAGCAGTCTGCAGACCCTTTCTGTGCAGAGTCTCAAAACAGGCGTTTTCAGCCCAAAACCGGCATATGGAAGAAACAGCAGTAAGCACAGGGAAATATCTGCTTCTAATTCCAAAACGCAGCTACCTAACAGAACGCTTGTCAATGTGTGCACTCAACTTCCAGAGTTAAACCCGTGTGTGGATTCAGCAGTCTGCAGACCCTTTCTGTGCAGAGTCTCAAAACAGGCGTTTTCAGCCCAATACCGGCATATGGAAGAAACAGCAGTAAGCACAGGGAAATATCTGCTTCTAAATCCAAAACGCAGCTACCTAACACAACAGTTGTCAATGTGTGCAATCAACTTCCAGAGTTAAACCCGTGTGTGGATTCAGCAGTCTGCAGACCCTTTCTGTGCAGAGTCTCAAAACAGGCGTTTTCAGCCCAATACCGGCATATGGAAGAAACAGCAGTAAGCACAGGGAAATATCTGCTTCTAAATCCAAAACGCAGCTACCTAACAGAACGGTTGTCAATGTGTGCACTCAACTTCCAGAGTTAAACCCGTGTGTGGATTCAGCAGTCTGCAGACCCTTTCTGTGCAGAGTCTCAAAACAGGCGTTTTCAGCCCAATACCGGCATATGGAAGAAGCAGCAGTAATCACAGGGAAATATCTGCTTCTAAATCCAAAACGCAGCTACCTAACAGAACGGTTGTCAATGTGTGCACTCAACTTGCAGAGTTAAACCCGTGTGTGGATTCAGCAGTCTGCAGACCCTTTCTGTGCAGAGTCTCAAAACAGGCGTTTTCAGCCCAATACCGGCATATGGAAGAAACAGCAGTAAGCACAGGGAAATATCTGCTTCTAAATCCAAAACGCAGCTACCTAACAGAACGGTTGTCAATGTGTGCACTCAACTTCCAGAGTTAAACCCGTGTGTGGGTTCAGCAGTCTGCACACCCTTTCTGTGCAGAGTCTCAAAACAGGCGTTTTCAGCCCAATACCGGCATATGGAAGAAACAGCAGTAAGCACAGGGAAATATCTGCTTCTAAATCCAAAACGCAGCTACCTAACAGAACGGTTGTCAATGTGTGCACTCACCTTACAGAGTTAAACCCGTGTGTGGATTCAGCAGTCTGCCGACCCTTTTTGTGCAGAGTCTCAAAACAGGCCTTTTCAGCCCAATACCGGCATATGGAAGAAACAGCAGTAAGCACAGGGAAATATCTGCTTCTAAATCCAAAACGCAGCTACCTAACAGAACGGTTGTCAATGTGTGCACTCATCTTCCAGAGTTAAACCCGTGTGTGGATTCAGCAGTCTGCACACCCTTTCTGTGCAGAGTCTCAAAACAGGCGTTTTCAGCCCAATACCGGCATATGGAAGAAACAGCAGTAAGCACAGGGAAATATCTGCTTCTAAATCCAAAACGCAGCTACCTAACAGAACGGTTGTCAATGTGTGCACTCACCTTACAGAGTTAAACCCGTGTGTGGATTCAGCAGTCTGCCGACCCTTTTTGTGCAGAGTCTCAAAACAGGCCTTTTCAGCCCAATACCGGCATATGGAAGAAACAGCAGTAAGCACAGGGAAATATCTGCTTCTAAGTCCAAAACGTAGCTACCTAACAGAACGGTTGTCAATGTGTGCACTCATCTTCCAGAGTTAAACCCGTGTGTGGATTCAGCAGTCTGCAGACCCTTTCTGTGCAGAGTCTCAAAACAGGCGTTTTCAGACCAATACCGGCATATGGAAGAAACAGCAGTAAGCACAGGGAATTATCTGCTTCTAAATCCAAAACGCAGCTACCTAACAGAACGGTTGTCAATGTGTGCACTCAACTTCCACAGTTAAAGCCGTGTGTGGGTTCAGCAGTCTGCAGACCCTTTCTGTGCAGAGTCTCAAAACAGGTGTTTTCAGCCCAATACCGGCATATGGAAGAAACAGCAGTAAGCACAGGGAAATATCTGCTTCTAAATCCAAAACGCAGCTACCTAACAGAACGGTTGTCAATGTGTGCACTCAACTTACAGAGTTAAATCCGTGTGTGGATTCAGCAGTCTGCAGACACTTTTTGTGCAGAGTCTCAAAACAGGCCTTTTCAGCCCAATACCCGCATATGGAAGAAACAGCAGTAAGCACAGGGAAATATCTGCTTCTAAATCCAAAACGCAGCTACCTAACAGATCGGTTGGCAATGTGTGCACTCAACTTCCAGAGTTAAACCCGTGTGTGGATTCAGCAGTCTGCAGACCCTTTCTGTGCAGAATCTCAAAACAGGCGTTTTCAGCCCAATACCGGCATATGGAAGAAACCACAGTAAGCACTGGGAAATATCTTCTTCTAAATCCAAAACGCAGCTACCTAACAGAACGGTTGTCAATGTGTCCACTCAACTTCCAGAGTTAAACCCGTGTGTGGGTTCAGCAGTCTGCAGACCCTTTCTGTGCAGAGTCTCAAAACAGGCATTTTCAGCCCAATACAGGCATATGGAAGAAACAGCAGTAAGCACAGGGAAATATCTGCTTCTAATTCCAAAACGCAGCTACCTAACAGAACGCTTGTCAATGTGTGCACTCAACTTCCAGAGTTAAACCCATGTGTGGAATCAGCAGTCTTCAGACCCTTTCTGTGCAGAGTCTCAAAACAGGCGTTTTCAGCCCAATACCGGCATATGGAAGAAACAGCAGTAAGCAGAGGGAAATATCTGCTTCTAATTCCAAAACGCAGCTACCTAACAGAACGTTTGTCAATGTGTGCACTCAACTTCCAGAGTTAAACCCATGTGTGGGTTCAGCAGTCTGCAGACCCTTTCTGTGCAGAGTCTCAAAACAGGCGTTTTCAGCCCAATACCGGCATATGGAAGAAACAGCAGTAAGCACAGGGAAATATCTGCTTCTAAATCCAAAACGCAGCTACCTAACACAACGGTTGTCAATGTGTGCACTCAACTTCCAGAGTTAAACCCGTGTGTGGATTCAGCAGTCTGCAGACCCTTCCTGTGCAGAGTCTCAAAACAGGCGTTTTCAGCCCAATACCGGCATATGGAAGAAACAGCAGTAAGCACAGGGAAATATCTGCTTCTAAATCCAAAACGCAGCTACCTAACAGAACGGTTGTCAATGTGTGCACTCAACTTCCAGAGTTAAACCCGTGTGTGGGTTCAGCAGTCTGCAGACCCTTTCTGTACAGTCTCAAAACAGGCGTTTTCAGCCCAATACCGGCATATGGAAGAAACAGCAGTAAGCACAGGGAAATATCTGCTTCTAAATCCAAAACGCAGCTACCTAACAGAACGGTTGTCAATGTGTGCACTGAACTTCCAGAGTTAAACCCGTGTGTGGGTTTAGCAGTCTGCAGACCCTTTTTGTGCAGAGACTCAAAACAGGCATTTTCAGCCCAATACAGGCTTATGGAAGAAACAGCAGTAAGCACAGGGAAATATCTGCTTCTAATTCCAAAACGCAGCTACCTAACAGAACGCTTGTCAATGTGTGCACTCAACTTCCAGAGTTAAACCCATGTGTGGATTCAGCAGTCTGCAGAACCTTTCTGTGCAGAGTCTCAAAACAGGCGTTTTCAGCCCAATACCGGCATATGGAAGAAACAGCAGTAAGCACAGGGAAATATCTGCTTCTAATTCCAAAACGCAGCTACCTAACAGAACGCTTGTCAATGTGTGCACTCAACTTCCAGAGTTAAACCCATGTGTGGATTCAGCATTCTGCAGACCCTTTCTGTGCAGAGTCTCAAAACAGGCGTTTTCAGCCGAATACCGGCATATGGAAGAAACAGCAGTAAGCACAGGGAAATATCTGCTTCTAAATCCAAAACGCAGCTACCTAACAGAACGGTTGTCAATGTGTGCACTCAACTTCCAGAGTTAAACCCGTGTGTGGGTTCAGCAGTCTCCAGACCCTTTCTGTACAGTCTCAAAACAGGCGTTTTCAGCCCAATACCGGCATATGGAAGAAACAGCAGTAAGCACAGGGAAATATCTGCTTCTAAATCCAAAACGCAGCTACCTAACAGAACGGTTTTCAAGGTGTGCACTCAACTTCCAGAGTTAAACCCGTGTGTGCATTCAGCAGTCTGCAGACCCTTTTTGTGCAGAGTCTCAAAACAGGCGTTTTCAGCACAATACCGGCATATGGAAGAAACAGCTGTAAGAACAGGGAAATATCTGCTTCTAAATCCAAAACGTAGCTACCTAACAGAACGGTTGTCAATGTGTGCACTCAACTTCCAGAGTTAAACTCGTGTGTGGATTGAGCAGTCTGCAGACCCTTTGTGTACAGAGCCTCAAAAGAGGCGTTTTCAGCCCAATACCGGCATATGGAAGAAACAGCAGTAAGCACAGGGACATATCTGCTTCTAAATCCAAAACGCAGCTACCTAACAGAACGGTTGTCAATGTGTGCACTCAACTTACAGAGTTAAATCCGTGTGTGGTTTCAGCAGTCTGCAGACCCTTTTTGTGCAGAGTCTCAAAACAGGCCTTTTCAGCCCAATACCCGCATATGGAAGAAACAGCAGTAAGCACAGGGAAATATCTGCTTCTAAATCCAAAACGCAGCTACCTAACAGATCGGTTGGCAATGTGTGCACTCAACTTCCAGAGTTAAACCCGTGTATGGATTCAGCAGTCTGCAGACACTTTCTGTGCAGAATCTCAAAACAGGCGTTTTCAGCCCAATACCGGCATATGGAAGAAACAGCAGTAAGCACAGGGAAATATCTGCTTCTAAATCCAAAACGCAGCTACCTAACAGAACGGTTGTCAATGTGTCCACTCAACTTCCAGAGTTAAACCCGTGTGTGGGTTCAGCAGTCTGCAGACCCTTTCTGTGCAGAGTCTCAAAACAGGCGTTTTCAGCCCAAAACCGGCATATGGAAGAAACAGCAGTAAGCACAGGGAAATATCTGCTTCTAAATCCAAAACTCAGCTAGCTAACAGAACGGTTGTCAATGTGTGCACTCAACTTCCAGAGTTAAACCCGTGTGTGGATTCAGCAGTCTGCAGACCCTTTCTGTGCAGAGTCCCAAAACAGGCGTTTTCAGCCCAATTCCGGCATATGGAAGAAACAGCAGTAAGCACAGGGAAATATCTGCTTCTAAATCCAAAACGCAGCTACCTAACAGAACGGTTGTCAATGTGTGCACTGAACTTCCAGAGTTAAACCCGTGTGTGGGTTTAGCAGTCTGCAGACCCTTTCTGTGCAGAGTCTCAAAACAGGCATTTTCAGCCCAATACAGACATATGGAAGAAACAGCAGTAAGCACAGGGAAATATCTGCTTCTAATTCCAAAACGCAGCTACCTAACAGAACGCTTGTCAATGTGTGCACTCAACTTCCAGAGTTAAACCCATGTGTGGATTCAGCAGTCTGCAGACCCTTTCTGTGCAGAGTCTCAAAACAGGCGTTTTCAGCCCAATACCGGCATATGGAAGAAACAGCAGTAAGCAGAGGGAAATATCTGCTTCTAATTCCAAAACGCAGCTACCTAACAGAACGCTTGTCAATGTGTGCACTCAACTTCCAGAGTTAAACCCATGTGTGGGTTCAGCAGTCTGCAGACCCTTTCTGTGCAGAGTCTCAAAACAGGCGTTTTCAGCCCAATACCGGCATATGGAAGAAACAGCAGTAAGCACAGGGAAATATCTGCTTCTAAATCCAAAACGCAGCTACCTAACACAACGGTTGTCAATGTGTGCACTCAACTTCCAGAGTTAAACCCGTGTGTGGATTCAGCAGTCTGCAGACCCTTCCTGTGCAGAGTCTCAAAACAGGCGTTTTCAGCCCAATACCGGCATATGGAAGAAACAGCAGTAAGCACAGGGAAATATCTGCTTCTAAATCCAAAACGCAGCTACCTAACAGAACGGTTGTCAATGTGTGCACTCAACTTCCAGAGATAAACCCGTGTGTGGGTTCAGCAGTCTTCAGACCCTTTCTGTACAGTCTCAAAACAGGCGTTTTCAGCCCAATACCGGCATATGGAAGAAACAGCAGTAAGCACAGGGAAATATCTGCTTCTAAATCCAAAACGCAGCTACCTAACAGAACGGTTGTCAATGTGTGCACTGAACTTCCAGAGTTAAACCCGTGTGTGGGTTTAGCAGTCTGCAGACCCTTTCTGTGCAGAGACTCAAAACAGGCATTTTCAGCCCAATACAGGCATATGGAAGAAACAGCAGTAAGCACAGGGAAATATCTGCTTCTAATTCCAAAACGCAGCTACCTAACAGAACGCTTGTCAATGTGTGCACTCAACTTCCAGAGTTAAACCCATGTGTGGATTCAGCAGTCTGCAGACCCTTTCTGTGCAGAGTCTCAAAACAGGCGTTTTCAGCCCAATACCGGCATATGGAAGAAACAGCAGTAAGCACAGGGAAATATCTGCTTCTAATTCCAAAACGCAGCTACCTAACAGAACGCTTGTCAATGTGTGCACTCAACTTCCAGAGTTAAACCCATGTGTGGATTCAGCATTCTGCAGACCCTTTCTGTGCAGAGTCTCAAAACAGGCGTTTTCAGCCGAATACCGGCATATGGAAGAAACAGCAGTAAGCACAGGGAAATATCTGCTTCTAAATCCAAAACGCAGCTACCTAACAGAAGGGTTGTCAATGTGTGCACTCAACTTCCAGAGTTAAACCCGTGTGTGGGTTCAGCAGTCTCCAGACCCTTTCTGTACAGTCTCAAAACAGGCGTTTTCAGCCCAATACCGGCATATGGAAGAAACAGCAGTAAGCACAGGGAAATATCTGCTTCTAAATCCAAAACGCAGCTACCTAACAGAACGGTTTTCAAGGTGTGCACTCAACTTCCAGAGTTAAACCCGTGTGTGCATTCAGCAGTCTGCAGACCCTTTTTGTGCAGAGTCTCAAAACAGGCGTTTTCAGCACAATACCGGCATATGGAAGAAACAGCTGTAAGAACAGGGAAATATCTGCTTCTAAATCCAAAGCGCAGCTACCTAACAGATCGGTTGGCAATGTGTGCACTCAACTTACAGAGTTAAACCCGTGTGTGGATTCAGCAGTCTGCAGACCCTTTCTGTGCAGAGTCTCAAAACAGGCGTTTTCAGCCCAATACCGGCATATGGAAGAAACAGCAGTAAGCAAAGGGAAATATCTGCTTCTAAATCCAAAACGTAGCTACCTAACAGAACGGTTGTCAATGTGTTCACTCAACTTCCAGAGTTAAACCCGTGTGTGGATTCAGGAGTCTGCAGACCCTTTCTGTGCAGAGTCTCAAAACAGGCGTTTTCAGTCCAATACCGGCATATGGAAGAAACAGCAGTAAGCACAGGGAAATATCTGCTTCTAAATCCAAAACGTAGCTACCTATCAGAACGGTTGTCAATGTGTGCACTCAACTTCCAGAGTTAAATTCGTGTGTGGATTGAGCAGTCTGCAGACCCTTTGTGTACAGAGCCTCAAAAGAGGCGTTTTCAGCCCAATACCGGCATATGGAAGAAACAGCAGTAAGCACAGGGAAATATCTGCTTCTAAATCCAAAACGCAGCTACCTAACAGAACGGTTGTCAATGCGTGCACTCAACTTACAGAGTTAAACCTGTGTGTGTGATCAGCAATCTGCAGACCCTTTCTGTGCAGAATCTCAAAACAGGCGTTTTCAGCCCAATACCGGCATATGGAAGAAACCACAGTAAGCACTGGGAAATATCTTCTTCTAAATCCAAAACGCAGCTACCTAACAGAACGGTTGTCAATGTGTCCACTCAACTTCCAGAGTTAAACCCGTGTGTGGGTTCAGCAGTCTGCAGACCCTTTCTGTGCAGAGTCTCAAAACAGGCCTTTTCAGCCCAATACCGGCATATGGAAGAAACAGCAGTAAGCACAGGGAAATATCTTCTTCTAAATCCAAAACGCAGCTACCTAACAGAACGGTTGTCAATGTGTCCACTCAACTTCCAGAGTTAAACCAGTGTGTGGATTCAGCAGTCTGCAGACCCTTTTTGTGCAGAGTCTCAAAACAGGCCTTTTCAGCCCAATACCGGCATATGGAAGAAACAGCAGTAAGCACAGGGAAATATCTGCTTCTAAATCCAAAACGCAGCTACCTAACAGAACGGTTGTCAATGTGTGCACTCATCTTCCAGAGTTAAACCTGTGTGTGGATTCAGCAGTCTGCAGACCCTTTCTGTGCAGAGTCTCAAAACAGGCGTTTTCAGCCCAATACCGGCATATGGAAGAAACAGCAGTAAGCACAGGGAAATATCTGCTTCTAAATCCAAAACGCAGCTACCTAACAAAACGGTTGTCAATGTGTGCACTCAACTTCCAGAGTTAAACCCGTGTGTGGGTTTAGCAGTCTGCAGACCCTTTCTGTGCAGAGTCTCAAAACAGGCATTTTCAGCCCAATACCGGCATATGGAAGAAACAGCAGTAAGCACAGGGAAATATCTGCTTCTAATTACAAAACGCAGCTACCTAACAGAACGCTTGTCAACGTGTGCACTCAACTTCCAGTGTTAAACCCATGTGTGGATTCAGCAGTCTGCAGACCCTTTCTGTGCAGAGTCTCAAAACAGGCGTTTTCAGCCCAATACCGGCATATGGAAGAAACAGCAGTAAGCACAGGGAAATATCTGCTTCTAAATCCAAAACGCAGCTACCTAACAGAACGCTTGTCAATGTGTGCACTCAACTTCCAGAGTTAAACCCGTGTGTGGATTCAGCAGTCTGCAGACCCTTTCTGTGCAGAGTCTCAAAACAGGCGTTTTCAGCCCAATACCGGCATATGGAAGAAACAGCAGTAAGCACAGGGAAATATCTGCTTCTAAATCCAAAACGCAGCTACCTAACAGAACGGTTGTCAATGTGTGCACTCAACTTCCAGAGTTAAACCCGTGTGTGGATTCAGCAGTCTGCAGACCCTTTCTGTGCAGAGTCTCAAAACAGGCGTTTTCAGCCCAATACCGGCATATGGAAGAAACAGCAGTAAGCACAGGGAAATATCTGCTTCTAAATCCAAAACGCAGCTACCTAACAGAACGGTTATCAATGTGTGCACTGAACTTCCAGAGTTAAACTCGAGTGTGGGTTTAGCAGTCTGCAGACCTTTCTGTGCAGAGTCTCAAAACAGGCGTTTTCAGCCCAAAACCGGCATATGGAAGAAACAGCAGTAAGCACAGGGAAATATCTGCTTCTAATTCCAAAACGCAGCTACCTAACAGAACGCTTGTCAATGTGTGCACTCAACTTCAAGAGTTAAACCCGTGTGTGGATTCAGCAGTCTGCAGACCCTTTCTGTGCGGAGTCTCAAAACAGGCGTTTTCAGCCCAATACCGGCATATGGAAGAAACAGCAGTAAGCACAGGGAAATATCTGCTTCTAAATCCAAAACGCAGCTACCTAACACAACAGTTGTCAATGTGTGCAATCAACTTCCAGAGTTAAACCCGTGTGTGGATTCAGCAGTCTGCAGACCCTTTCTGTGCAGAGTCTCAAAACAGGCGTTTTTAGCCCAATTCCGGCATATGGAAGAAACAGCAGTAAGCACAGGGAAATATCTGCTTCTAAATCCAAAACGCAGCTACCTAACAGAACGGTTGTCAATGTGTGCACTCAACTTCCAGAGTTAAACCCGTGTGTGGATTCAGCAGTCTGCAGACCCTTTCTGTGCAGAGTCTCAAAACAGGCGTTTTCAGCCCAATACCGGCATATGGAAGAAGCAGCAGTAATCACAGGGAAATATCTGCTTCTAAATCCAAAACGCAGCTACCTAACAGAACGGTTGTCAATGTGTGCACTCAACTTGCAGAGTTAAACCCGTGTGTGGATTCAGCAGTCTGCAGACCCTTTCTGTGCAGAGTCTCAAAACAGGCGTTTTCAGCCCAATACCGGCATATGGAAGAAACAGCAGTAAGCACAGGGAAATATCTGCTTCTAAATCCAAAACGCAGCTACCTAACAGAACGGTTGTCAATGTGTGCACTCAACTTCCAGAGTTAAACCCGTGTGTGGGTTCAGCAGTCTGCACACCCTTTCTGTGCAGAGTCTCAAAACAGGCGTTTTCAGCCCAATACCGGCATATGGAAGAAACAGCAGTAAGCACAGGGAAATATCTGCTTCTAAATCCAAAACGCAGCTACCTAACAGAACGGTTGTCAATGTGTGCACTCACCTTACAGAGTTAAACCCGTGTGTGGATTCAGCAGTCTGCCGACCCTTTTTGTGCAGAGTCTCAAAACAGGCCTTTTCAGCCCAATACCGGCATATGGAAGAAACAGCAGTAAGCACAGGGAAATATCTGCTTCTAAATCCAAAACGCAGCTACCTAACAGAACGGTTGTCAATGTGTGCACTCAACTTCCAGAGTTAAACCCGTGTGTGGGTTCAGCAGTCTGCAGACCCTTTCTGTACAGTCTCAAAACAGGCGTTTTCAGCCCAATACCAGCATATGGAAGAAACAGCAGTAAGCACAGGGAAATATCTGCTTCTAAATCCAAAACGCAGCTACCTAACAGAACGGTTGTCAATGTGTGCACTGAACTTCCAGAGTTAAACCCGTGTGTGGGTTTAGCAGTCTGCAGACCCTTTCTGTGCAGAGACTCAAAACAGGAATTTTCAGCCCTATACAGGCATATGGAAGAAACAGCAGTAAGCACAGGGAAATATCTGCTTCTAATTCCAAAACGCAGCTACCTAACAGAACGCTTGTCAATGTGTGCACTCAACTTCCAGAGTTAAACCCATGTGTGGATTCAGCAGTCTGCAGACCCTTTCTGTGCAGAGTCTCAAAACAGGCGTTTTCAGCCCAATACCAGCATATGGAAGAAACAGCAGTAAGCACAGGGAAATATCTGCTTCTAATTCCAAAACGCAGCTACCTAACAGAACGCTTGTCAATGTGTGCACTCAACTTCCAGAGTTAAACCCATGTGTGGATTCAGCATTCTGCAGACCCTTTCTGTGCAGAGTCTCAAAACAGGCGTTTTCAGCCGAATACCGGCATATGGAAGAAACAGCAGTAAGCACAGGGAAATATCTGCTTCTAAATCCAAAACGCAGCTACCTAACAGAAGGGTTGTCAATGTGTGCACTCAACTTCCAGAGTTAAACCCGTGTGTGGGTTCAGCAGTCTCCAGACCCTTTCTGTACAGTCTCAAAACAGGCGTTTTCAGCCCAATACCGGCATATGGAAGAAACAGCAGTAAGCACAGGGAAATATCTGCTTCTAAATCCAAAACGCAGCTACCTAACAGAACGGTTTTCAAGGTGTGCACTCAACTTCCAGAGTTAAACCCGTGTGTGCATTCAGCAGTCTGCAGACCCTTTTTGTGCAGAGTCTCAAAACAGGCGTTTTCAGCACAATACCGGCATATGGAAGAAACAGCTGTAAGAACAGGGAAATATCTGCTTCTAAATCCAAAGCTCAGCTACCTAACAGATCGGTTGGCAATGTGTGCACTCAACTTACAGAGTTAAACCCGTGTGTGGATTCAGCAGTCTGCAGACCCTTTCTGTGCAGAGTCTCAAAACAGGCGTTTTCAGCCCAATACCGGAATATGGAAGAAACAGCAGTAAGCAAAGGGAAATATCTGCTTCTAAATCCAAAACGTAGCTACCTAACAGAACGGTTGTCAATGTGTTCACTCAACTTCCAGAGTTAAACCCGTGTGTGGATTCAGGAGTCTGCAGACCCTTTCTGTGCAGAGTTTCAAAACAGGCGTTTTCAGTCCAATACCGGCATATGGAAGAAACAGCAGTAAGCACAGGGAAATATCTGCTTCTAAATCCAAAACGTAGCTACCTAACAGAACGGTTGTCAATGTGTGCACTCAACTTCCAGAGTTAAACTCGTGTGTGGATTGAGCAGTCTGCAGACCCTTTGTGTACAGAGCCTCAAAAGAGGCGTTTTCAGGCCAATACCGGCATATGGAAGAAACAGCAGTAAGCACAGGGATATATCTGCTTCTAAATCCAAAACACAGCTACCTAACAGAACGGTTGTCAATGTGTGCACTCAACTTCCAGAGATAAACCCGTGTGTGGATTCAGCAGTCTGCAGACCCTTTTTGTGCAGAGTCTCAAAACAGGCCTTTTCAGCCCAATACCCGCATATGGAAGAAACAGCAGTAAGCACAGGGAAATATCTGCTTCTAAATCCAAAACGCAGCTACCTAACAGATCGGTTGGCAACGTGTGCACTCAACTTCCAGAGTTAAACCCGTGTGTGGATTCAGCAGTCTGCAGACCCTTTCTGTGCAGAATCTCAAAACAGGCGTTTTCAGCCCAATACCGGCATATGGAAGAAACCACAGTAAGCACTGGGAAATATCTTCTTCTAAATCCAAAACGCAGCTACCTAACAGAACGGTTGTCAATGTGTCCACTCAACTTCCAGAGTTAAACCCGTGTGTGGGTTCAGCAGTCTGCAGACCCTTTCTGTGCAGAGTCTCAAAACAGGCGTTTTCAGCCCAAAACCGACATATGGAAGAAACAGCAGTAAGCACAGGGAAATATCTGCTTCTAAATCCAAAATGCAGCTACCTAACAGAACGGTTTTCAAGGTGTGCACTCAACTTCCAGAGTTAAACCCGTGTGTGGATTCAGCACTCTGCAGACCCTTTTTGTGCAGAGTCTCAAAACAGGCGTTTTAAGCCAAATACCGGCATATGGAAGAAACAGCTGTAAGAACAGGGAAATATCTGCTTCTAAATCCAAAGCGCAGCTACCTAACAGATCGGTTGGCAATGTGTGCACTCAACTTACAGAGTTAAACCCGTGTGTGGATTCAGCAGTCTGCAGACCCTTTCTGTGCAGAGTCTCAAAACAGGCGTTTTCAGCCCAATACCGGCATATGGAAGAAACAGCAGTAAGCACAGGGAAATATCTGCTTCTAAATCCAAAACTCAGCTACCTAACAGAACGGTTGTCAATGTGTGCACTCAGCTTCCAGAGTTAAACCCGTGTGTGGATTCAGGAGTCTGCAGACACTTTCTGTGCAGAGTCTCAAAACAGGCGTTTTCAGTCCAATACCGGCATATGGAAGAAACAGCAGTAAGCACAGGGAAATATCTGCTTCTAAATCCAAAACGTAGCTACCTAACAGAACGGTTGTCAATGTGTCCACTCAACTTCCAGAGTTAAACTCGTGTGTGGGTTCAGCAGTCTGCAGACCCTTTGTGTACAGAGCCTCAAAAGAGGCGTTTTCAGCCCAATACCGGCATATGGAAGAAACAGCAGTAAGCACAGGGAAATATCTGCTTCTAAATCCAAAACGCAGCTACCTAACAGAACGGTTGTCAATGCGTGCACTCAACTTACAGAGTTAAACCAGTGTGTGTGATCAGCAATCTGCAGACCCTTTCTGTGCAGAGTCTCAAAACAGGCGTTTTCAGCCCAATACCGGCATATGGAAAAAACAGCAGTAGGCACAGGGAAATATCTGCTTCTAAATCCAAAACGCAGCTACCTAACAGAACGGTTGTCAATGTGTGCACTCAACTTACAGAGTTAAACCCGTGTGTGGGTTCAGCAGTCTGCAGACCCTTTCTGTGCAGAGTCTCAAAACAGGCATTTTCAGCCCAATACCGGCATATGGAAGAAACAGCAGTAAGCACAGGGAAATATCTGCTTCTAATTCCAAAACGCAGCTACCTAACAGAACGCTTGTCAACGTGTGCACTCAACTTCCAGAGTTAAACCCATGTGTGGATTCAGCAGTCTGCAGACCCTTTCTGTGCAGAGTCTCAAAACAGGTGTTTTCAGCCCAATACCGGCATATGGAAGAAACAGAAGTAAGCACAGGGAAATATCTGCTTCTAAATCCAAAACGCAGCTACCTAACAGAACAGTTGTCAATGTGTGCACTCAACTTCCAGAGTTAAACCCGTGTGTGGATTCAGCAGTCTGCAGACCCTTTCTGTGCAGAGTCTCAAAACAGGCGTTTTCAGCCCAATACCGGCATATGGAAGAAACAGCAGTAAGCACAGGGAAATATCTGCTTCTAAATGCAAAACGCAGCTACCTAACAGAACGGTTGTCAATGTGTGCACTCAACTTCCAGAGTTAAACCCATGTGTGGATTCAGCAGTCTGCAGACCCTTTCTGTGCAGAGTCTCAAAACAGGCGTTTTCAGCCCAATACCGGCATATGGAAGAAACAGCAGTAAGCACAGGGAAATATCTGCTTCTAAATCCAAAACGCAGCTACCTAACAGAACGGTTGTCAATGTGTGCACTCAACGTCCAGAGTTAAACCCGGGTGGGGATTCAGCCGTCTGCAGACCCTTTTTCTGCAGAGTCTCAAAACAGGCATTTTCAGCCCAATACCGGCATATGGAAGAAACAGCAGTAAGCACAGGGAAATATCTGCTTCTAAATCCAAAACGCAGCTACCTAACAGAACGGTTTTCAAGGTGTGCACTCAACTTCCAGAGTTAAACCCGTGTGTGCATTCAGCAGTCTGCAGACCCTTTTTGTGCAGAGTTTCAAAACAGGCGTTTTCAGCACAATACCGGCATATGGAAGAAACAGCTGTAAGAACAGGGAAATATCTGCTTCTAAATCCAAAGCGCAGCTACCTAACAGATCGGTTGGCAATGTGTGCACTCAACTTCCAGAGTTAAACCCGTGTGTGGATTCAGGAGTCTGCAGACCCTTTCTGTGCAGAGTTTCAAAACAGGCGTTTTCAGTCCAATACCGGCATATGGAAGAAACAGCAGTAAGCACAGGGAAATATCTGCTTCTAAATCCAAAACGTAGCTACCTAACAGAACGGTTGTCAATGTGTGCACTCAACTTCCAGAGTTAAACTCGTGTGTGGATTGAGCAGTCTGCAGACCCTTTGTGTACAGAGCCTCAAAAGAGGCGTTTTCAGGCCAATACCGGCATATGGAAGAAACAGCAGTAAGCACAGGGATATATCTGCTTCTAAATCCAAAACACAGCTACCTAACAGAACGGTTGTCAATGTGTGCACTCAACTTCCAGAGATAAACCCGTGTGTGGATTCAGCAGTCTGCAGACCCTTTTTGTGCAGAGTCTCAAAACAGGCCTTTTCAGCCCAATACCCGCATATGGAAGAAACAGCAGTAAGCACAGGGAAATATCTGCTTCTAAATCCAAAACGCAGCTACCTAACAGATCGGTTGGCAACGTGTGCACTCAACTTCCAGAGTTAAACCCGTGTGTGGATTCAGCAGTCTGCAGACCCTTTCTGTGCAGAATCTCAAAACAGGCGTTTTCAGCCCAATACCGGCATATGGAAGAAACCACAGTAAGCACTGGGAAATATCTTCTTCTAAATCCAAAACGCAGCTACCTAACAGAACGGTTGTCAATGTGTCCACTCAACTTCCAGAGTTAAACCCGTGTGTGGGTTCAGCAGTCTGCAGACCCTTTCTGTGCAGAGTCTCAAAACAGGCGTTTTCAGCCCAAAACCGACATATGGAAGAAACAGCAGTAAGCACAGGGAAATATCTGCTTCTAAATCCAAAATGCAGCTACCTAACAGAACGGTTTTCAAGGTGTGCACTCAACTTCCAGAGTTAAACCCGTGTGTGGATTCAGCACTCTGCAGACCCTTTTTGTGCAGAGTCTCAAAACAGGCGTTTTAAGCCAAATACCGGCATATGGAAGAAACAGCTGTAAGAACAGGGAAATATCTGCTTCTAAATCCAAAGCGCAGCTACCTAACAGATCGGTTGGCAATGTGTGCACTCAACTTACAGAGTTAAACCCGTGTGTGGATTCAGCAGTCTGCAGACCCTTTCTGTGCAGAGTCTCAAAACAGGCGATTTCAGCCCAATACCGGCATATGGAAGAAACAGCAGTAAGCACAGGGAAATATCTGCTTCTAAATCCAAAACGCAGCTACCTAACAGAACGGTTGTCAATGTGTGCACTCAACTTCCAGAGTTAAACCCGTGTGTGGATTCAGGAGTCTGCAGACACTTTCTGTGCAGAGTCTCAAAACAGGCGTTTTCAGTCCAATACCGGCATATGGAAGAAACAGCAGTAAGCACAGGGAAATATCTGCTTCTAAATCCAAAACGTAGCTACCTAACAGAACGGTTGTCAATGTGTCCACTCAACTTCCAGAGTTAAACTCGTGTGTGGGTTCAGCAGTCTGCAGACCCTTTGTGTACAGAGCCTCAAAAGAGGCGTTTTCAGCCCAATACCGGCATATGGAAGAAACAGCAGTAAGCACAGGGAAATATCTGCTTCTAAATCCAAAACGCAGCTACCTAACAGAACGGTTGTCAATGCGTGCACTCAACTTACAGAGTTAAACCAGTGTGTGTGATCAGCAATCTGCAGACCCTTTCTGTGCAGAGTCTCAAAACAGGCGTTTTCAGCCCAATACCGGCATATGGAAAAAACAGCAGTAGGCACAGGGAAATATCTGCTTCTAAATCCAAAACGCAGCTACCTAACAGAACGGTTGTCAATGTGTGCACTCAACTTACAGAGTTAAACCCGTGTGTGGGTTCAGCAGTCTGCAGACCCTTTCTGTGCAGAGTCTCAAAACAGGCATTTTCAGCCCAATACCGGCATATGGAAGAAACAGCAGTAAGCACAGGGAAATATCTGCTTCTAATTCCAAAACGCAGCTACCTAACAGAACGCTTGTCAACGTGTGCACTCAACTTCCAGAGTTAAACCCATGTGTGGATTCAGCAGTCTGCAGACCCTTTCTGTGCAGAGTCTCAAAACAGGTGTTTTCAGCCCAATACCGGCATATGGAAGAAACAGAAGTAAGCACAGGGAAATATCTGCTTCTAAATCCAAAACGCAGCTACCTAACAGAACAGTTGTCAATGTGTGCACTCAACTTCCAGAGTTAAACCCGTGTGTGGATTCAGCAGTCTGCAGACCCTTTCTGTGCAGAGTCTCAAAACAGGCGTTTTCAGCCCAATACCGGCATATGGAAGAAACAGCAGTAAGCACAGGGAAATATCTGCTTCTAAATGCAAAACGCAGCTACCTAACAGAACGGTTGTCAATGTGTGCACTCAACTTCCAGAGTTAAACCCATGTGTGGATTCAGCAGTCTGCAGACCCTTTCTGTGCAGAGTCTCAAAACAGGCGTTTTCAGCCCAATACCGGCATATGGAAGAAACAGCAGTAAGCACAGGGAAATATCTGCTTCTAAATCCAAAACGCAGCTACCTAACAGAACGGTTGTCAATGTGTGCACTCAACGTCCAGAGTTAAACCCGGGTGGGGATTCAGCCGTCTGCAGACCCTTTTTCTGCAGAGTCTCAAAACAGGCATTTTCAGCCCAATACCGGCATATGGAAGAAACAGCAGTAAGCACAGGGAAATATCTGCTTCTAAATCCAAAACGCAGCTACCTAACAGAACGGTTTTCAAGGTGTGCACTCAACTTCCAGAGTTAAACCCGTGTGTGCATTCAGCAGTCTGCAGACCCTTTTTGTGCAGAGTTTCAAAACAGGCGTTTTCAGCACAATACCGGCATATGGAAGAAACAGCTGTAAGAACAGGGAAATATCTGCTTCTAAATCCAAAGCGCAGCTACCTAACAGATCGGTTGGCAATGTGTGCACTCAACTTACAGAGTTAAACCCGTGTCTGGATTCAGCAGTCTGCAGACCCTTTCTGTGCAGAGTCTCAAAACAGGCGTTTTCAGCCCAATACCGGCATATGGAAGAAACAGCAGTAAGCAAAGGGAAATATCTGCTTCTAAATCCAAAACGTAGCTACCTAACAGAACGGTTGTCAATGTGTTCACTCAACTTCCAGAGTTAAACCCGTGTGTGGATTCAGGAGTCTGCAGACCCTTTCTGTGCAGAGTCTCAAAACAGGCGTTTTCAGTCCAATACCGGCATATGGAAGAAACAGCAGTAAGCACAGGGAAATATCTGCTTCTAAATCCAAAACGTAGCTACCTAACAGAACGGTTGTCAATGTGTGCACTCAACTTCCAGAGTTAAACTCGTGTGTGGATTGAGCAGTCTGCAGACCCTTTGTGTACAGAGCCTCAAAAGAGGCGTTTTCAGCCCAATACCGGCATATGGAAGAAACAGCAGTAAGCACAGGGAAATATCTGCTTCTAAATCCAAAACGCAGCTACCTAACAGAACGGTTGTCAATGCGTGCATTCAACTTACAGAGTTAAACCTGTGTGTGTGATCAGCAATCTGCAGACCCTTTCTGTGCAGAATCTCAAAACAGGCGTTTTCAGCCCAATACCGGCATATGGAAGAAACCACAGTAAGCACTGGGAAATATCTTCTTCTAAATCCAAAACGCAGCTACCTAACACAACGGTTGTCAATGTGTCCACTCAACTTCCAGAGTTAAACCCGTGTGTGGGTTCAGCAGTCTGCAGACCTTTTCTGTGCAGAGTCTCAAAACAGGCGTTTTCAGCCCAAAACCGGCATATGGAAGAAACAGCAGTAAGCACAGGGAAATATCTGCTTCTAAATCCAAAACTCAGCTAGCTAACAGAACGGTTGTCAATGTGTGCACTCAACTTCCAGAGTTAAACCCGTGTGTGGATTCAGCAGCCTGCAGACCCTTTCTGTGCAGAGTCCCAAAACAGGCGTTTTCAGCCCAATTCCGGCATATGGAAGAAACAGCAGTAAGCACAGGGAAATATCTGCTTCTAAATCCAAAACGCAGCTACCTAACAGAACGGTTGTCAATGTGTGCACTGAACTTCCAGAGTTAAACCCGTGTGTGGGTTTAGCAGTCTGCAGACCCTTTCTGTGCAGAGTCTCAAAACAGGCATTTTCAGCCCAATACAGGCATATGGAAGAAACAGCAGTAAGCACAGGGAAATATCTGCTTCTAATTCCAAAACGCAGCTACCTAACAGAACGCTTGTCAATGTGTGCACTCAACTTCCAGAGTTAAACCCATGTGTGGATTCAGCAGTCTGCAGACCCTTTCTGTGCAGAGTCTCTAAACAGGCGTTTTCAGCCCAATACCGGCATATGGAAGAAACAGCAGTAAGCAGAGGGAAATATCTGCTTCTAATTCCAAAACGCAGCTACCTAACAGAACGCTTGTCAATGTGTGCACTCAACTTCCAGAGTTAAACCCATGTGTGGGTTCAGCAGTCTGCAGACCATTTCTGTGCAGAGTCTCAAAACAGGCGTTTTCAGCCCAATACCGGCATATGGAAGATACAGCAGTAAGCACAGGGAAATATCTGCTTCTAAATCCAAAACGCAGCTACCTAACACAACGGTTGTCAATGTGTGCACTCAACTTCCAGAGTTAAACCCGTGTGTGGATTCAGCAGTCTGCAGACCCTTCCTGTGCAGAGTCTCAAAACAGGCGTTTTCAGCCCAATACCGGCATATGGAAGAAACAGCAGTAAGCACAGGGAAATATCTGCTTCTAAATCCAAAACGCAGCTACCTAACAGAACGGTTGTCAATGTGTGCACTCAACTTCCAGAGTTAAACCCGTGTGTGGGTTCAGCAGTCTGCAGACCCTTTCTGTACAGTCTCAAAACAGGCGTTTTCAGCCCAATACCGGCATATGGAAGAAACAGCAGTAAGCACAGGGAAATATCTGCTTCTAAATCAAAAACGCAGCTACCTAACAGAAGGGTTGTCAATGTGTGCACTCAACTTCCAGAGTTAAACCCGTGTGTGGGTTTAGCAGTCTGCAGAACCTTTCTGTGCAGAGTCTCAAAACAGGCGTTTTCAGCCCAATACCGGCATATGGAAGAAACAGCAGTAAGCACAGGGAAATATCTGCTTCTAAATCCAAAACGCAGCTACCTAACAGAACGGTTTTCAAGGTGTGCACTCAACTTCCAGAGTTAAACCCGTGTGTGCATTCAGCAGTCTACAGACCCTTTTTGTGCAGAGTCTCAAAAGAGGCGTTTTCAGCACAATACCGGCATATGGAAGAAACAGCTGTAAGAACAGGGAAATATCTGCTTCTAAATCCAAAGCGCAGCTACCTAACAGATCGGTTGGCAATGTGTGCACTCAACTTACAGAGTTAAACCCGTGTGTGGATTCAGCAGTCTGCAGACCCTTTCTGTGCAGAGTCTCAAAACAGGCGTTTTCAGCCCAATACCGGCATATGGAAGAAACAGCAGTAAGCAAAGGGAAATATCTGATTCTAAATCCAAAACGTAGCTACCTAACAGAACGGTTGTCAATGTGTTCACTCAACTTCCAGAGTTAAACCCGTGTGTGGATTCAGGAGTCTGCAGACCCTTTCTGTGCAGAGTCTCAAAACAGGCGTTTTCAGTCCAATACCGGCATATGGAAGAAACAGCAGTAAGCACAGGGAAATATCTGCTTCTAAATCCAAAACGTAGCTACCTAACAGAACGGTTGTCAATGTGTGCACTCAACTTCCAGAGTTAAACTCGTGTGTGGATTGAGCAGTCTGCAGACCCTTTGTGTACAGAGCCTCAAAAGAGGCGTTTTCAGGCCAATACCGGCATATGGAAGAAACAGCAGTAAGCACAGGGAAATATCTGCTTCTAAATCCAAAACGCAGCTACCTAACAGAACGGTTGTCAATGCGTGCACTCAACTTACAGAGTTAAACCTGTGTGTGTGATCAGCAATCTGCAGACCCTTTCTGTGCAGAATCTCAAAACAGGCGTTTTCAGCCCAATACCGGCATATGGAAGAAACCACAGTAAGCACTGGGAAATATCTTCTTCTAAATCCAAAACGCAGCTACCTAACAGAACGGTTGTCAATGTGTCCACTCAACTTCCAGAGTTAAACCCGTGTGTGGGTTCAGCAGTCTGCAGACCCTTTCTGTGCAGAGTCTCAAAACAGGCGTTTTCAGCCCAAAACCGGCATATGGAAGAAACAGCAGTAAGCACAGGGAAATATCTGCTTCTAAATCCAAAACTCAGCTAGCTAACAGAACGGTTGTCAATGTGTGCACTCAACTTCCAGAGTTAAACCCGTGTGTGGATTCAGCAGTCTGCAGACCCTTTCTGTGCAGAGTCCCAAAACAGGCGTTTTCAGCCCAATTCCGGCATATGGAAGAAACAGCAGTAAGCACAGGGAAATATCTGCTTCTAAATCCAAAACGCAGCTACCATCAGAACGGTTGTCAATGTGTGCACTCAACTTCCAGAGTTAAACCCGTGTGTGGGTTTAGCAGTCTGCAGACCCTTTCTGTGCAGAGTCTCAAAACAGGCATTTTCAGCCCAATACAGGCATATGGAAGAAACAGCAGTAAGCACAGGGAAATATCTGCTTCTAATTCCAAAACGCAGCTACCTAACAGAACGCTTGTCAATGTGTGCACTCAACTTCCAGAGTTAAACCCATGTGTGGATTCAGCAGTCTGCAGACCCTTTCTGTGCAGAGTCTCAAAACAGGCGTTTTCAGCCCAATACCGGCATATGGAAGAAACAGCAGTAAGCAGAGGGAAATATCTGCTTCTAATTCCAAAACGCAGCTACCTAACAGAACGCTTGTCAATGTGTGCACTCAACTTCCAGAGTTAAACCCATGTGTGGATTCAGCATTCTGCAGACCCTTTCTGTGCAGAGTCTCAAAACAGGCGTTTTCAGCCGAATACCGGCATATGGAAGAAACAGCAGTAAGCACAGGGAAATATCTGCTTCTAAATCCAAAACGCAGCTACCTAACAGAAGGGTTGTCAATGTGTGCACTCAACTTCCAGAGTTAAACCCGTGTGTGGGTTCAGCAGTCTCCAGACCCTTTCTGTACAGTCTCAAAACAGGCGTTTTCAGCCCAATACCGGCATATGGAAGAAACAGCAGTAAGCACAGGGAAATATCTGCTTCTAAATCCAAAACGCAGCTACCTAACAGAACGGTTTTCAAGGTGTGCACTCAACTTCCAGAGTTAAACCCGTGTGTGCATTCAGCAGTCTGCAGACCCTTTTTGTGCAGAGTCTCAAAACAGGCGTTTTCAGCACAATACCGGCATATGGAAGAAACAGCTGTAAGAACAGGGAAATATCTGCTTCTAAATCCAAAGCGCAGCTACCTAACAGATCGGTTGGCAATGTGTGCACTCAACTTACAGAGTTAAACCCGTGTGTGGATTCAGCAGTCTGCAGACCCTTTCTGTGCAGAGTCTCAAAACAGGCGTTTTCAGCCCAATACCGGCATATGGAAGAAACAGCAGTAAGCAAAGGGAAATATCTGCTTCTAAATCCAAAACGTAGCTACCTAACAGAACGGTTGTCAATGTGTTCACTCAACTTCCAGAGTTAAACCCGTGTGTGGATTCAGGAGTCTGCAGACCCTTTCTGTGCAGAGTTTCAAAACAGGCGTTTTCAGTCCAATACCGGCATATGGAAGAAACAGCAGTAAGCACAGGGAAATATCTGCTTCTAAATCCAAAACGTAGCTACCTAACAGAACGGTTGTCAATGTGTGCACTCAACTTCCAGAGTTAAACTCGTGTGTGGATTGAGCAGTCTGCAGACCCTTTGTGTACAGAGCCTCAAAAGTGGCGTTTTCAGCCCAATACCGGCATATGGAAGAAACAGCAGTAAGCACAGGGAAATATCTGCTTCTAAATCCAAAACGCAGCTACCTAACAGAACGGTTGTCAATGTGTGCACTCAACTTACAGAGTTAAATCCGTGTGTGGATTCAGCAGTCTGCAGACCCTTTTTGTGCAGAGTCTCAAAACAGGCCTTTTCAGCCCAATACCCGCATATGGAAGAAACAGCAGTAAGCACAGGGAAATATCTGCTTCTAAATCCAAAACGCAGCTACCTAACAGATCGGTTGGCAATGTGTGCACTCAACTTCCAGAGTTAAACCCGTGTGTGGATTCAGCAGTCTGCAGACCCTTTCTGTGCAGAATCTCAAAACAGGCGTTTTCAGCCCAATACCGGCATATGGAAGAAACCACAGTAAGCACTGGGAAATATCTTCTTCTAAATCCAAAACGCAGCTACCTAACAGAACGGTTGTCAATGTGTCCACTCAACTTCCAGAGTTAAACCCGTGTGTGGGTTCAGCAGTCTGCAGACCCTTTCTGTGCAGAGTCTCAAAACAGGCGTTTTCAGCCCAAAACCGACATATGGAAGAAACAGCAGTAAGCACAGGGAAATATCTGCTTCTAAATCCAAAACGCAGCTACCTAACAGAACGGTTTTCAAGGTGTGCACTCAACTTCCAGAGTTAAACCCGTGTGTGGATTCAGCACTCTGCAGACCCTTTTTGTGCAGAGTCTCAAAACAGGCGTTTTCAGCACAATACCGGCATATGGAAGAAACAGCTGTAAGAACAGGGAAATATCTGCTTCTAAATCCAAAGCGCAGCTACCTAACAGATCGGTTGGCAATGTGTGCACTCAACTTACAGAGTTAAACCCGTGTGTGGATTCAGCAGTCTGCAGACCCTTTCTGTGCAGAGTCTCAAAACAGGCGTTTTCAGCCCAATACCGGCATATGGAAGAAACAGCAGTAAGCACAGGGAAATATCTGCTTCTAAATCCAAAACGCAGCTACCTAACAGAACGGTTGTCAATGTGTGCACTCAACTTCCAGAGTTAAATCCGTGTGTGGATTCAGGAGTCTGCAGACACTTTCTGTGCAGAGTCTCAAAACAGGCGTTTTCAGTCCAATACCGGCATATGGAAGAAACAGCAGTAAGCACAGGGAAATATCTGCTTCTAAATCCAAAACGTAGCTACCTAACAGAACGGTTGTCAATGTGTGCACTCAACTTCCAGAGTTAAACTCGTGTGTGGGTTCAGCAGTCTGCAGACCCTTTGTGTACAGAGCCTCAAAAGAGGCGTTTTCAGCCCAATACCGGCATATGGAAGAAACAGCAGTAAGCACAGGGAAATATCTGCTTCTAAATCCAAAACGCAGCTACCTAACAGAACGGTTGTCAATGCGTGCACTCAACTTACAGAGTTAAACCTGTGTGTGTGATCAGCAATCTGCAGACCCTTTCTGTGCAGAGTCTCAAAACAGGCGTTTTCAGCCCAATACCGGCATATGGAAAAAACAGCAGTAGGCACAGGGAAATATCTGCTTCTAAATCCAAAACGCAGCTACCTAACAGAACGGTTGTCAATGTGTGCACTCAACTTACAGAGTTAAACCCGTGTGTGGGTTCAGCAGTCTGCAGACCCTTTCTGTGCAGAGTCTCAAAACAGGTGCTTTCAGCCCAATACCGGCATATGGAAGAAACAGAAGTAAGCACAGGGAAATATCTGCTTCTAAATCCAAAACGCAGCTACCTAACAGAACAGTTGTCAATGTGTGCACTCAACTTCCAGAGTTAAACCCGTGTGTGGATTCAGCAGTCTGCAGACCCTTTCTGTGCAGAGTCTCAAAACAGGCCTTTTCAGCCCATTACCGGCATATGGAAGAAACAGCAGTAAGCACAGGGAAATATCTGCTTCTAAATGCAAAACGCAGCTACCTAACAGAACGGTTGTCAATGTGTGCACTCAACTTCCAGAGTTAAACCCATGTGTGGATTCAGCATTCTGCAGACCCTTTCTGTGCAGAGTCTCAAAACAGGCGTTTTCAGCCCAATACCGGCATATGGAAGAAACAGCAGTAAGCACAGGGAAATATCTGCTTCTAAATCCAAAACGCAGCTACCTAACAGAACGGTTGTCAATGTGTGCACTCAACGTCCAGAGTTAAACCCGGGTGGGGATTCAGCCGTCTGCAGACCCTTTTTCTGCAGAGTCTCAAAACAGGCATTTTCAGCCCAATACCGGCATATGGAAGAAACAGCAGTAAGCACAGGGAAATATCTGCTTCTAAATCCAAAACGCAGCTACCTAACAGAACGGTTTTCAAGGTGTGCACTCAACTTCCAGAGTTAAACCCGTGTGTGCATTCAGCAGTCTGCAGACCCTTTTTGTGCAGAGTTTCAAAACAGGCGTTTTCAGCACAATACCGGCATATGGAAGAAACAGCTGTAAGAACAGGGAAATATCTGCTTCTAAATCCAAAGCGCAGCTACCTAACAGATCGGTTGGCAATGTGTGCACTCAACTTACAGAGTTAAACCCGTGTCTGGATTCAGCAGTCTGCAGACCCTTTCAGTGCAGAGTCTCAAAACAGGCGTTTTCAGCCCAATACCGGCATATGGAAGAAACAGCAGTAAGCAAAGGGAAATATCTGCTTCTAAATCCAAAACGTAGCTACCTAACAGAACGGTTGTCAATGTGTTCACTCAACTTCCAGAGTTAAACCCGTGTGTGGATTCAGGAGTCTGCAGACCCTTTCTGTGCAGAGTCTCAAAACAGGCGTTTTCAGTCCAATACCGGCATATGGAAGAAACAGCAGTAAGCACAGGGAAATATCTGCTTCTAAATCCAAAACGTAGCTACCTAACAGAACGGTTGTCAATGTGTGCACTCAACTTCCAGAGTTAAACTCGTGTGTGGATTGAGCAGTCTGCAGACCCTTTGTGTACAGAGCCTCAAAAGAGGCGTTTTCAGCCCAATACCGGCATATGGAAGAAACAGCAGTAAGCACAGGGAAATATCTGCTTCTAAATCCAAAACGCAGCTACCTAACAGAACGGTTGTCAATGCGTGCATTCAACTTACAGAGTTAAACCTGTGTGTGTGATCAGCAATCTGCAGACCCTTTCTGTGCAGAATCTCAAAACAGGCGTTTTCAGCCCAATACCGGCATATGGAAGAAACCACAGAAAGCACTGGGAAATATCTTCTTCTAAATCCAAAACGCAGCTACCTAACAGAACGGTTGTCAATGTGTCCACTCAACTTCCAGAGTTAAACCCGTGTGTGGGTTCAGCAGTCTGCAGACCTTTTCTGTGCAGAGTCTCAAAACAGGCGTTTTCAGCCCAAAACCGGCATATGGAAGAAACAGCAGTAAGCACAGGGAAATATCTGCTTCTAAATCCAAAACTCAGCTAGCTAACAGAACGGTTGTCAATGTGTGCACTCAACTTCCAGAGTTAAACCCGTGTGTGGATTCAGCAGCCTGCAGACCCTTTCTGTGCAGAGTCCCAAAACAGGCGTTTTCAGCCCAATTCCGGCATATGGAAGAAACAGCAGTAAGCAGAGGGAAATATCTGCTTCTAATTCCAAAACGCAGCTACCTAACAGAACGCTTGTCAATGTGTGCACTCAACTTCCAGAGTTAAACCCATGTGTGGGTTCAGCAGTCTGCAGACCCTTTCTGTGCAGAGTCTCAAAACAGGCGTTTTCAGCCCAATACCGGCATATGGAAGAAACAGCAGTAAGCACAGGGAAATATCTGCTTCTAAATCCAAAACGCAGCTACCTAACACAACGGTTGTCAATGTGTGCACTCAACTTCCAGAGTTAAACCCGTGTGTGGATTCAGCAGTCTGCAGACCCTTCCTGTGCAGAGTCTCAAAACAGGCGTTTCAGCCCAATACCGGCATATGGAAGAAACAGCAGTAAGCACAGGGAAATATCTGCTTCTAAATCCAAAACGCAGCTACCTAACAGAACGGTTGTCAATGTGTGCACTCAACTTCCAGAGTTAAACCCGTGTGTGGGGTTCAGCAGTCTGCAGACCCTTTCTGTACAGTCTCAAAACAGGCGTTTTCAGCCCAATACCGGCAAATGGAAGAAACAGCAGTAAGCACAGGGAAATATCTGCTTCTAAATCAAAAACGCAGCTACCTAACAGAAGGGTTGTCAATGTGTGCACTCAACTTCCAGAGTTAAACCCGTGTGTGGGTTTAGCAGTCTGCAGACCCTTTCTGTGCAGAGTCTCAAAACAGGCGTTTTCAGCCCAATACCGGCATATGGAAGAAACAGCAGTAAGCACAGGGAAATATCTGCTTCTAAATCCAAAACGCAGCTACCTAACAGAACGGTTTTCAAGGTGTGCACTCAACTTCCAGAGTTAAACCCGTGTGTGCATTCAGCAGTCTGCAGACCCTTTTTGTGCAGAGTCTCAAAAGAGGCGTTTTCAGCACAATACCGGCATATGGAAGAAACAGCTGTAAGAACAGGGAAATATCTGCTTCTAAATCCAAAGCGCAGCTACCTAACAGATCGGTTGGCAATGTGTGCACTCAACTTACAGAGTTAAACCCGTGTGTGGATTCAGCAGTCTGCAGACCCTTTCTGTGCAGAGTCTCAAAACAGGCGTTTTCAGCCCAATACCGGCATATGGAAGAAACAGCAGTAAGCAAAGGGAAATATCTGCTTCTAAATCCAAAACGTAGCTACCTAACAGAACGGTTGTCAATGTGTTCACTCAACTTCCAGAGTTAAACCCGTGTGTGGATTCAGGAGTCTGCAGACCCTTTCTGTGCAGAGTCTCAAAACAGGCGTTTTCAGTCCAATACCGGCATATGGAAGAAACAGCAGTAAGCACAGGGAAATATCTGCTTCTAAATCCAAAACGTAGCTACCTAACAGAACGGTTGTCAATGTGTGCACTCAACTTCCAGAGTTAAACTCGTGTGTGGATTGAGCAGTCTGCAGACCCTTTGTGTACAGAGCCTCAAAAGAGGCGTTTTCAGGCCAATACCGGCATATGGAAGAAACAGCAGTAAGCACAGGGAAATATCTGCTTCTAAATCCAAAACGCAGCTACCTAACAGAACGGTTGTCAATGCGTGCACTCAACTTACAGAGTTAAACCTGTGTGTGTGATCAGCAATCTGCAGACCCTTTCTGTGCAGAATCTCAAAACAGGCGTTTTCAGCCCAATACCGGCATATGGAAGAAACCACAGTAAGCACTGGGAAATATCTTCTTCTAAATCCAAAACGCAGCTACCTAACAGAACGGTTGTCAATGTGTCCACTCAACTTCCAGAGTTAAACCCGTGTGTGGGTTCAGCAGTCTGCAGACCCTTTCTGTGCAGAGTCTCAAAACAGGCGTTTTCAGCCCAAAACCGGCATATGGAAGAAACAGCAGTAAGCACAGGGAAATATCTGCTTCTAAATCCAAAACTCAGCTAGCTAACAGAACGGTTGTCAATGTGTGCACTCAACTTCCAGAGTTAAACCCGTGTGTGGATTCAGCAGTCTGCAGACCCTTTCTGTGCAGAGTCCCAAAACAGGCGTTTTCAGCCCAATTCCGGCATATGGAAGAAACAGCAGTAAGCACAGGGAAATATCTGCTTCTAAATCCAAAACGCAGCTACCATCAGAACGGTTGTCAATGTGTGCACTCAACTTCCAGAGTTAAACCCGTGTGTGGGTTTAGCAGTCTGCAGACCCTTTCTGTGCAGAGTCTCAAAACAGGCATTTTCAGCCCAATACAGGCATATGGAAGAAACAGCAGTAAGCACAGGGAAATATCTGCTTCTAATTCCAAAACGCAGCTACCTAACAGAACGCTTGTCAATGTGTGCACTCAACTTCCAGAGTTAAACCCATGTCTGGATTCAGCAGTCTGCAGACCCTTTCTGTGCAGAGTCTCAAAACAGGCGTTTTCAGCCCAATACCGGCATATGGAAGAAACAGCAGTAAGCAGAGGGAAATATCTGCTTCTAATTCCAAAACGCAGCTACCTAACAGAACGCATGTCAATGTGTGCACTCAACTTCCAGAGTTAAACCCATGTGTGGGTTCAGCAGTCTGCAGACCCTTTCTGTGCACAGTCTCAAAACAGGCGTTTTCAGCCCAATACCGGCATATGGATGAAACAGCAGTAAGCACAGGGAAATATCTGCTTCTAAATCCAAAACGCAGCTACCTAACAGAACGGTTTTCAATGTGTGCACTCAACTTCCAGAGTTAAACCCGTGTGTGGGTTCAGCAGTCTGCAGACCCTTTCTGTGCAGAGTCTCAAAACAGGCGTTTTCAGCCCAATACCGGCATATGGATGAAACAGCAGTAAGCACAGGGAAATATCTGCTTCTAAATCCAAAACGCAACTACCTAACAGAACGGTTGTCAATGTGTGCACTCAACTTCCAGAGTTAAACCCGTGTGTGGATTCAGCAGTCTGCCGAACCTTTTTCTGCAGAGTCTCAAAACAGGCCTTTTCAGCCCAATACCGGCATATGGAAGAAACAGCAGTAAGCACAGGGAAATATCTGCTTCTAAATCCAAAACGCAGCTACCTAACAGAACGGTTGTCAATGTGTGCACTCAACTTCCAGAGTTAAACCCGTGTGTGGATTCAGCAGTCTGCAGACCCTTTCTGTGCAGAGTCTCAAAACAGGCGTTTTCAGCCCAATACCGGCATATGGAACAAACAGCAGTAAGCACAGAGATATATCTGCTTCTAAATCCAAAACACAGCTACCTAATAGAACGGTTGTCAATGTGTGCACTCAACTTCCAGAGATAAACCCGTGTGTGGATTCAGTAGTCTGCAGACCCTTTCTGTGCAGAGTCTCAAAACAGGCGTTTTCAGCCCAATACCAGCATATGGAAGAAACAGCAGTAAGCACAGGGAAATATCTGCTTCTAAATCCAAAACGCAGCTACCTAACAGAACGGTTGTCAATGTGTGCACTCAACTTCCAGAGTTAAACCCGTGTGTGGATGCAGCAGTCTGCAGACCCTTTCTGTGCAGAGCCTCAAAACAGGCGTTTTCAGCGCAATACCGGCACATGGAAGAAACTGCAGTAAGCACAGGGAAATATCTGCTTCTAAATCCAAAACGCAGCTACCTAACAGAACGGTTGTCAATGTGTGCACTCAACTTCCAGAGTTAAACCCGGGTGTGGGTTCAGCAGTCTGTAGAACCTTTCTGTGCAGAGTCTCAAAACAGGAGTTTTCAGCCCAATACCGGCACATGTAAGAAACAGCAGTAAGCACAGGGAAATATCTGCTTCTACATCCAAAACGCAGCTACCTAACAGAACGGTTGTCAATGTGTGCACTCCACTTCCAGAGTTAAACCCGTCTGTGGATTCAGCAGTCTGCAGACCCTTTCTGTGCAGAGTCTCAAAACAGGCATTTTCAGCCCAATACCGGCATATGGAATAAACAGCAGTAAGCACAGGGAAATATCTGCTTCTAAATCCAAAACGCAGTAACCTAACAGAACGGTTGTCAATGTGTGCACTCAACTTCCAGAGTTAAACCCGTGTGTGGATTCAGCAGTCTGCAGACCCTTTCTGTGCAGAGTCTCAAAACAGGCGTTTTCAGCCCAATACCGGCATATGGAAGAAACAGCAGTAAGCACAGGGAAATATCTGCTTCTAAATCCAAAACGCAGCTACCTAACAGAACGGTTGTCAATGTGTGCACTCAACTTCCAGAGTTAATCCCGTGTGTGGATGCTGCAGTCTGCAGACCCTTTCTGTGCAGAGACTCAAAACAGGAGTTTTCAGCCCAATACCGGCATATGGAAGAAACAGCAGTAAGCACAGGGAAATATCTGCTTCTAAATCCAAAACGCAGCTACCTAACAGAACGGTTGTCAATGTGTGCACTCAACTTCCTGAGATAAACCCGTGTGTGGATTCAGCTGTCTGTAGACCCTTTCTGTGAACAGTCTCAAAACATGCGTTTTCAGCCCAATACCGGCATATGGAAGAAACAGCAGTAAGCACAGGGAAATATCTGCTTCTAAATCCAAAACGCAGCTATCTAACAGAACGGTTGTCAATGTGTGCACTCAACGTCCAGAGTTAAACCCGTGTGTGGATTCAGCAGTCTGCAGACCCTTTCTGTGCAGAGTCTCAAAACAGGCGTTTTCAGCCCAATACCGGCATATGGAAGAAACAGCAGTAAGCACTGGGAAAAATCTGCTTCTAAATCCAAAACGCAGCTACCTAACAGAACGGTTGTCAATGTGTGCACTCAAGTTCCAGAGTTAAACCTGTGTGTGGGTTCAGCAGTCTGCAGACCCTTTCTGTGCAGAGTCTCATAACAGGCCTTTTCAGCCCAATACCGGTATATGGAAGGAACTGCAGTAAGCACTGGGAAATATCTGCTTCTAAATCCAAAACGCAGCTACCTAACAGAACGGTTGTGAATGTGTCCACTCAACTTCCAGAGTTAAAGTCGTGTGTGGGTTCAGCAGTCTGCAGACCCTTTCTGTGCAGAGTCTCAAAACAGGCGTTTTCAGCCCAATACCGGCATATGGAAGAAACAGCAGTAAGCACTGGGAAGTATCTGCTTCTAAATCCCAAACGCAGGTACCTAACAGAACGGTTGTCAATGTGTGAACTCAACTTCCAGAGTTAAACCCGTGTGTGGGTTCAGCAGTCTGCAGACCCTTTCTGTACAGTCTCAAAACAGGCGTTTTCAGCCCTATACCGGCATATGGAAGAAACAGCAGTAAGCACAGGGAAATATCTGCTTCTAAATCCAAAACGCAGCTACCTAACAGAACGGTTGTCAATGTGTGCACTCAACTTGCAGAGTTAAACCCGTGTGTGGGATCAGCAGTCTGCAGATACTTTTTGTGCAGAGTCTCAAAACAGGCGTTTTCAGCCCAATACCAGCATATGGAAGAAACAGCAGTAAGCACAGGAAATATCTACTTCTAAATCCAAAACGCAGCTACCTAACAGAACGGTTGTCAAAATGTGCACTCAACTTCCAGATTTAAACCCGTGTGTGGATTCAGCAGTCTGCAGACACACTCTGTGCAGAGTCTCAAAAGAGGCGTTTTCAGCGCAATACCGGCATATGGAAGAAAGAGCTGTAAGGACAGGGAAGTATCTGCTTCTAAATCCAAAACACAGATACCTAACAGAACGGTTGTCAATGTGTGCACTCAGATTCCAGAGTTAAACCCGTGTGTGGATTCAGCCGTCTGCAGACACTTTCTGTGCAGCGTCTCAAAACAGGTGTTTTCAGCCCAATACCGGCATATTGAAGAACCAGCCGTAAGCACAGGGAAATATCTGCTTATAAATCCAAAACGCAGCTATCTAACAGAACGTTTGTCAATGTGTGCACTCAACTTGCAGAGTTAAACCCGTGTGTGGATTCAGAAGTCTGCAGACCCTTTCTGTGCAGAGTCTCAAAACAGGCGTTTTCAGCCCAATACCAGCATATGGAAGAAACAGCAGTAAGCACAGGGAAATATCTGCTTCTAAATCCAAAACGCAGCTACCTAACAGAACGGTTGTCAATGTGTGCACTCAACTTCCAGAGTTAAACCCGTGTGTCGATGCAGCAGTCTGCAGACCCTTTCTGTGCAGAGCCTCAAAACAGGCGTTTTCAGCCCAATACCGGCATATGGAAGAAACAGCTGTAAGAACAGGGAAATATCTGCTACTAAATCCAAAACGAAGCTACCTAACAGAACGGTTGTCAATGTGTGCACTCAACTTCCAGAGTTAAACCCGTGTGTGGATTCAGCTGTCTGCAGACCCTTTCTGTGAACAGTCTCAAAACAGGCGTTTTCAGCCCAATACCGCAATATGGAAGAAACAGCAGTAAGCACAGGGAAATATCTGCTTCTAAATCCAAAACGCAGCTATCTAACAGAACGGTTGGCAATGTGTGCACTTAACTTCCAGAGTTAAACCCGTGTGTGGATTCAGCAGTCTGCAGACCCTTTCTTTGCAGAGTCTCAAAACAGGCGTTTTCAGCCCAATACCGGCATATGGAAGAAACAGCAGTAAGCACAGGGAAATATCTGCTTCTAAATCCAAAACGCAGCTACCTAACAGAACGGTTGTCAATGTGTGCACTCAACTTCCAGAGTTAAACCCGTGTGTAGGTTCAGCAGTCTGCAGACCCTTTCTGTGCAGAGTCTCAAAACAGGCGTTTTCAGCCCAATACCGGCATATGGAAGAAACAGCAGTAAGCACAGGGAAATATCTGCTTCTAAATCCAAAACGCAGCTACCTAACAGAACGGTTGTCAATGTGTGCACTCCACTTCCAGAGTTAAACCCGTGTGTGGATTCAGCAGTCTGCAGACCCTTTCTGTGCAGAGTCTCAAAACAGGAATTTTCAGCCCAATACCGGCATATGGATGAAACAGCAGTAAGCACAGGGAAATATCTGCTTCTAAATCCAAAACGCAGCTACCTAACAGAACGGTTGTCATTGTGTGCACTCAACTTCCAGAGTTAAACCCGTGTGTGGGTTCAGCAGTCTGCCGACCCTTTTTCTGCAGAGTCTCAAAACAGGCCTTTTCAGCCCAATACCGGCATATGGAAGAAACAGCAGTAAGCACAGGGAAATATCTGCTTCTAAATCCAAAACGCAGCTACCTAACAGAACGGTTGTCAATGTGTGCACTCAACTTCCAGAGTTAAACCCGTGTGTGGATTCAGCAGTCTGCAGACGCTTTCTGTGCAGAGTCTCAAAACAGGCGTTTTCAGCCCAATACCGGCATATGGAAGAAACAGCAGTAAGCACAGGGATATATCTGCTTCTAAATCCAAAACACAGCTACCTAACAGAACGGTTGTCAATGTGTGCACTCAACTTCCAGAGATAAACCCGTGTGTGGATTCAGTTGTCTGCAGACCCTTTCTGTGCAGAGTCTCAAAACAGGCGTTTTCAGCCCTATACCGGCATATGGAAGAAACAGCAGTAAGCACAGGGAAATATCTGCTTCTAAATTCAAAACGCAGCTACCTAACAGAACGGTTGTCAATGTGTGCACTCAACTTCCAGAGTTAAACCCGTGTGTGGATGCAGCAGTCTGCAGACCCTTTCTGTGCAGAGCCTCAAAACAGGCGTTTTCAGCCCAATACCGGCATATGGAAGAAACAGCAGTTAGCACAGGGAAATATCTGCTTCTAAATCCAAAACGCAGCTACCTAACAGAACGGTTGTCAATGTGTGCACTCAGCTTCCAGAGTTAAACCCGTGTGTGGGTTCAGCAGTCTGCAGACCCTTTCTGTGCAGAGTCTCAAAACAGGAGTTTTCAGCCCAATACCGGCACATGGAAGAAACAGCAGTAAGCACAGGGAAATATCTGCTTCTAAATCCAAAACGCAGCTACCTAACAGAACGGTTGTCAATGTGTGCACTCCACTTCCAGAGTTAAACCCGTCTGTGGATTCAGCAGTCTGCAGACCCTTTCTGTGCAGAGTCTCAAAACAGGAATTTTCAGCCCAATACCGGCATATGGAAGAAACAGCAGTAAGCACAGGGAAATATCTGCTTCTAAGTCCAAAACGCAGCAACCTAACAGAACGGTTGTCAATGTGTGCACTCAACTTCCAGAGTTAAACCCGTGTGTGGATTCCGCAGTCTGCAGACCCTTTCTGTGCACAGTCTCAAAACAGGCGTTTTCAGCCCAATACCAGCATATGGAAGAAACAGCAGTAAGCATAGGGAAATATCTGCTTCTAAATCCAAAACGCAGCTACCTAACAGAACGGTTGTCAATGTGTGCACTCAAATTCCAGAGTTAAAAACGTGTGTGGATTCAGCAGTCTGCAGACACTTTCTGTGCAGTGTCTCAAAACAGGGGCTTTCAGCCCAATACCGGCATATGGAAGAACCAGCCGTAAGCACAGGGAAATATATGCTTCTAAATCCAAAACGCAGCTATCTAACAGAACGGTTGTCAATGTGTGCACTCAACTTGCAGTGTTAAACCAGTGTGTGGATTCAGCAGTCTGCAGACCCTTTCTGTGCACAGTCTCAAAACAGGCGTTTTCAGCCTAATACCGGCATATGGAAGAAACAGCAGTAAGCACAGGGAAATATCTGCTTCTAAATCCAAAACGCAGCTACCTAACAGAACGGTTTTCAATGTGTGCACTCAACTTCCAGAGTTAAACCCGTGTGTGGGTTCAGCAGTCTGCAGACCCTTTCTGTGCAGAGTCTCAAAACAGGCGTTTTCAGCCCAATACCGGCATATGGATGAAACAGCAGTAAGCACAGGGAAATATCTGCTTCTAAATCCAAAACGCAACTACCTAACAGAACGGTTGTCAATGTGTGCACTCAACTTCCAGAGTTAAACCCGTGTGTGGATTCAGCAGTCTGCCGACCCTTTTTCTGCAGAGTCTCAAAACAGGCCTTTTCAGCCCAATACCGGCATAAGGAAGAAACAGCAGTAAGCACAGGGAAATATCTGCTTCTAAATCCAAAACGCAGCTACCTAACAGAACGGTTGTCAATGTGTGCACTCAACTTCCAGAGTTAAACCCGTGTGAGAATTCAGCAGTCTGCAGACCCTTTCTGTGCAGAGTCTCAAAACAGGAGTTTTCAGCCCAATACCGGCATATGGAAGAAACAGCAGTAAGCACAGGGAAATATCTGCTTCTAAATCCAAAACGCAGCTACCTAACAGAACGGTTGTCAATGTGTGCACTCAACTTCCAGAGTTAAACCCGTGCGTGGGTTCAGCAGTCTGCAGACCCTTTCTGTACAGTCTCAAAACAGGCGTTTTCAGCCCAATACCGGCATATGGAAGAAACAGCAGTAAGCACAGGGAAATATCTGCTTCTAAATCCAAAACACAGCTACCTAACAGAACGGTTGTCAATGTGTGCACTCAACTTCCAGAGTTAAACCCGTGTGTGGATTCAGCAGTCTGCAGACCCTTTCTGTGCAGAGTCTCAAAACAGGCGTTTTCAGCCCAATACCGGCATATGGAAGAAACAGCAGTAAGCACAGGGAAATATCTGCTTCTAAATCCAAAACGCAGCTACCTAACAGAACGGTTGTCAATGTGTGCACTCAGCTTCCAGAGTTAAACCCGTGTGTGGATTCCACAGTCTGCAGACCCTTTCTGTGCACAGTCTCAAAACAGGCGTTTTCAGCCCAATACCAGCATTTGGAAGAAACAGCAGTAAGCACAGGGAAATATCTGCTTATAAATCAAAAACGCAGCTAACTAACAGAACGGTTGTCAATGTGTGCACTCAACGTCCAGAGTTAAACCCGTGTGTGGGTTCAGCAGTCTGCAGACCCTTTCTGTGCAGAGTCTCAAAACAGGCGTTTTCAGCCCAATACCGGCATATGGAAGAAACAGCAGTAAGCACAGGGAAATATCTGCTTCTAAATCCAAAACGCAGCTACCTAACAGAACGGTTGTCAATGTGTGCACTCAACTTCCAGAGTTAATCCCGTGTGTGGATTCTGCAGTCTGCAGACCCTTTCTGTGCAGAGTCTCAAAACAGGCGTTTTCAGCCCAATACCGGCATATGGAAGAAACAGCAGTAAGCACTGGGAAGTATCTGCTTCTAAATCCCAAACGCAGGTACCTAACAGAACGGTTGTCAATGTGTGCACTCAACTTCCAGAGTTAAACCCGTGTGTGGGTTCAGCAGTCTGCAGACCCTTTCTGTACAGTCTCAAAACAGGCGTTTTCAGCCCTATACCGGCATATGGAAGAAACAGCAGTAAGCACAGGGAAATATCTGCTTCTAAATCCAAAACGCAGCTACCTAACAGAACGGTTGTCAATGTGTGCACTCAACTTGCAGAGTTAAACCCGTGTGTGGGATCAGCAGTCTGCAGATACTTTTTGTGCAGAGTCTCAAAACAGGCGTTTTCAGCCCAATACCAGCATATGGAAGAAACAGCAGTAAGCACAGGAAATATCTACTTCTAAATCCAAAACGCAGCTACCTAACAGAACGGTTGTCAAAATGTGCACTCAACTTCCAGATTTAAACCCGTGTGTGGATTCAGCAGTCTGCAGACACACTCTGTGCAGAGTCTCAAAAGAGGCGTTTTCAGCGCAATACCGGCATATGGAAGAAAGAGCTGTAAGGACAGGGAAGTATCTGCTTCTAAATCCAAAACACAGATACCTAACAGAACGGTTGTCAATGTGTGCACTCAGATTCCAGAGTTAAACCCGTGTGTGGATTCAGCCGTCTGCAGACACTTTCTGTGCAGCGTCTCAAAACAGGTGTTTTCAGCCCAATACCGGCATATTGAAGAACCAGCCGTAAGCACAGGGAAATATCTGCTTATAAATCCAAAACGCAGCTATCTAACAGAACGTTTGTCAATGTGTGCACTCATCTTGCAGAGTTAAACCCGTGTGTGGATTCAGAAGTCTGCAGACCCTTTCTGTGCAGAGTCTCAAAACAGGCGTTTTCAGTCCAATACCAGCATATGGAAGAAACAGCAGTAAGCACAGGGAAATATCTGCTTCTAAATCCAAAACGCAGCTACCTAACAGAACGGTTGTCAATGTGTGCACTCAACTTCCAGAGTTAAACCCGTGTGTCGATGCAGCAGTCTGCAGACCCTTTCTGTGCAGAGCCTCAAAACAGGCGTTTTCAGCCCAATACCGGCATATGGAAGAAACAGCTGTAAGAACAGGGAAATATCTGCTACTAAATCCAAAACGAAGCTACCTAACAGAACGGTTGTCAATGTGTGCACTCAACTTCCAGAGTTAAACCCGTGTGTGGATTCAGCTGTCTGCAGACCCTTTCTGTGAACAGTCTCAAAACAGGCGTTTTCAGCCCAATACCGCAATATGGAAGAAACAGCAGTAAGCACAGGGAAATATCTGCTTCTAAATCCAAAACGCAGCTATCTAACAGAACGGTTGGCAATGTGTGCACTTAACTTCCAGAGTTAAACCCGTGTGTGGATTCAGCAGTCTGCAGACCCTTTCTTTGCAGAGTCTCAAAACAGGCGTTTTCAGCCCAATACCGGCATATGGAAGAAACAGCAGTAAGCACAGGGAAATATCTGCTTCTAAATCCAAAACGCAGCTACCTAACAGAACGGTTGTCAATGTGTGCACTCAACTTCCAGAGTTAAACCCGTGTGTGGGTTCAGCAGTCTGCAGACCCTTTCTGTGCAGAGTCTCAAAACAGGCGTTTTCAGCCCAATACCGGCATATGGAAGAAACAGCAGTAAGCACAGGGAAATATCTGCTTCTAAATCCAAAACGCAGCTACCTAACAGAACGGTTGTCAATGTGTGCACTTAACTTCCAGAGTAAACCCGTGTGTGGATTCAGCAGTCTGCAGACCCTTTCTGTGCAGAGTCTCAAAACAGGCGTTTTCAGCCCAATACCGGCATATGGATGAAACAGCAGTAAGCACAGGGAAATATCTGCTTCTAAATCCAAAACGCAGCTACCTAACAGAACGGTTGTCAATGTGTGCACTCAACTTCCAGAGTTAAACCCGTGTGTGGGTTCAGCAGTCTGCCGACCCTTTTTCTGCAGAGTCTCAAAACAGGCCTTTTCAGCCCAATACCGGCATATGGAAGAAACAGCAGTAAGCACAGGGAAATATCTGCTTCTAAATCCAAAACGCAGCTACCTAACAGAACGGTTGTCAATGTGTGCACTCAACTTCCAGAGTTAAACCCGTGTGTGGATTCAGCAGTCTGCAGACCCTTTCTGTGCAGAGTCTCAAAACAGGCGTTTTCAGCCCAATACCGGCATATGGAAGAAACAGTAGTAAGCACAGGGATATATCTGCTTCTAAATCCAAAACACAGCTACCTAACAGAACGGTTGTCAATGTGTGCACTCAACTTCCAGAGATAAACCCGTGTGTGGATTCAGTAGTCTGCAGACCCTTTCTGTGCAGAGTCTCAAAACAGGCGTTTTCAGCCCAATACCGGCATATGGAAGAAACAGCAGTAAGCACAGGGAAATATCTGCTTCTAAATTCAAAACGCAGCTACCTAACAGAACGGTTGTCAATGTGTGCACTCAACTTCCAGAGTTAAACCCGTGTGTGGATGTAGCAGTCTGCAGACCCTTTCTGTGCAGAGCCTCAAAACAGGCGTTTTCAGCCCAATACCGGCATATGGAAGAAACAGCAGTATGCACAGGGAAATATCTGCTTCTAAATCCAAAACGCAGCTACCTAACAGAACGGTTGTCAATGTGTGCACTCAACTTCCAGAGTTAAACCCGTGTGTGGGTTCAGCAGTCTGCAGACCCTTTCTGTGCAGAGTCTCAAAACAGGAATTTTCAGCCCAATACCGGCATATGGAAGAAACAGCAGTAAGCACAGGGAAATATCTGCTTCTAAATTCAAAACGCAGCTACCTAACAGAACGGTTGTCAATGTGTGCACTCAACTTCCAGAGTTAAACCCGTGTGTGGATGTAGCAGTCTGCAGACCCTTTCTGTGCAGAGCCTCAAAACAGGCGTTTTCAGCCCAATACCGGCACATGGAAGAAACAGCAGTAAGCACAGGGAAATATCTGCTTCTAAATCCAAAACGCAGCTACCTAACAGAACGGTTGTCAATGTGTGCACTCCACTTCCAGAGTTAAACCCGTCTGTGGATTCAGCTGTCTGCAGACCCTTTCTGTGCAGAGTCTCAAAACAGGAATTTTCAGCCCAATACCGGCATATGGAAGAAACAGCAGTAAGCACAGGGAAATATCTGCTTCTAAATCCAAAACGCAGCAACCTAACAGAACGGTTGTCAATGTGTGCACTCAACTTCCAGAGTTAAACCCGTGTGTGGATTCCGCAGTCTGCAGACCCTTTCTGTGCACAGTCTCAAAACAGGCGTTTTCAGCCCAATACCAGCATATGGAAGAAACAGCAGTAAGCACAGGGAAATATCTGCTTCTAAATCCAAAACGCAGCTACCTAACAGAACGGTTGTCAATGTGTGCACTCAAATTCCAGAGTTAAAAACGTGTGTGGATTCAGCAGTCTGCAGACACTTTCTGTGCAGCGTCTAAAAACAGGGGCTTTCAGCCCAATACCGGCATATGGAAGAACCAGCCGTAAGCACAGGGAAATATATGCTTCTAAATCCAAAACGCAGCTATCTAACAGAACGGTTGTCAATGTGTGCACTCAACTTGCAGTGTTAAACCAGTGTGTGGATTCAGCAGTCTGCAGACCCTTTCTGTGCACAGTCTCAAAACAGGCGTTTTCAGCCCAATACCGGCATATGGAAGAAACAGCAGTAAGCACAGGGAAATATCTGCTTCTAAATCCAAAACGCAGCTACCTAACAGAACGGTTTTCAATGTGTGCACTCAACTTCCAGAGTTAAACCCGTGTGTGGGTTCAGCAGTCTGCAGACCCTTTCTGTGCAGAGTCTCAAAACAGGCGTTTTCAGCCCAATACCGGCATATGGATGAAACAGCAGTAAGCACAGGGAAATATCTGCTTCTAAATCCAAAACGCAACTACCTAACAGAACGGTTGTCAATGTGTGCACTCAACTTCCAGAGTTAAACCCGTGTGTGGATTCAGCAGTCTGCCGACCCTTTTTCTGCAGAGTCTCAAAACAGGCCTTTTCAGCCCAATACCGGCATATGGAAGAAACAGCAGTAAGCACAGGGAAATATCTGCTTCTAAATCCAAAACGCAGCTACCTAACAGAACGGTTGTCAATGTGTGCAATCAACTTCCAGAGTTAAACCCGTGTGTGGATTCAGCAGTCTGCAGACCCTTTCTGTGCAGAGTCTCAAAACAGGCGTTTTCAGCCCAATACCGGCATATGGAAGAAACAGCAGTAAGCACAGGGATATATCTGCTTCTAAATCCAAAACACAGCTACCTAATAGAACGGTTGTCAATGTGTGCACTCAACTTCCAGAGATAAACCCGTGTGTGGATTCAGTAGTCTGCAGACCCTTTCTGTGCAGAGTCTCAAAACAGGCGTTTTCAGCCCAATACCGGCATATGGAAGAAACAGCAGTAAGCACAGGGAAATATCTGCTTCTAAATCCAAAACGCAGCTACCTAACAGAACGGTTGTCAATGTGTGCACTCAACTTCCAGAGTTAAACCCGTGTGTGGATGCAGCAGTCTGCAGACCCTTTCTGTGCAGAGCCTCAAAACAGGCGTTTTCAGCGCAATACCGGCACATGGAAGAAACTGCAGTAAGCACAGGCAAATATCTGCTTCTAAATCCAAAACGCAGCTACCTAACAGAACGGTTGTCAATGTGTGCACTCAACTTCCAGAGTTAAACCCGTGTGTGGGTTCAGCAGTCTGTAGAACCTTTCTGTGCAGAGTCTCAAAACAGGAGTTTTCAGCCCAATACCGGCACATGTAAGAAACAGCAGTAAGCACAGGGAAATATCTGCTTCTACATCCAAAACGCAGCTACCTAACAGAACGGTTGTCAATGTGTGCACTCCACTTCCAGAGTTAAACCCGTCTGTGGATTCAGCAGTCTGCAGACCCTTTCTGTGCAGAGTCTCAAAACAGGCATTTTCAGTCCAATACCGGCATATGGATGAAACAGCAGTAAGCACAGGGAAATATCTGCTTCTAAATCCAAAACGCAGCTACCTAACAGAACGGTTGTCAATGTGTGCACTCAACTTCCAGAGTTAAACCCGTGTGTGGGTTCAGCAGTCTGCCGACCCTTTTTCTGCAGAGTCTCAAAACAGGCCTTTTCAGCCCAATACCGGCATATGGAAGAAACAGCAGTAAGCACAGGGAAATATCTGCTTCTAAATCCAAAACGCAGCTACCTAACAGAACGGTTGTCAATGTGTGCACTCCACTTCCAGAGTTAAACCCGTCTGTGGATTCAGCAGTCTGCAGACCCTTTCTGTGCAGAGTCTCAAAACAGGCATTTTCAGCCCAATACCGACACATGTAAGAAACAGCAGTAAGCACAGGGAAATATCTGCTTCTACATCCAAAACGCAGCTACCTAACAGAACGGTTGTCAATGTGTGCACTCCACTTCCAGAGTTAAACCCGTCTGTGGATTCAGCAGTCTGGAGACCCTTTCTGTGCAGAGTCTCAAAGCAGGCATTTTCAGCCCAATACCGGCATATGGATGAAACAGCAGTAAGCACAGGGAAATATCTGCTTCTAAATCCAAAACGCAGCTACCTAACAGAACGGTTGTCAATGTGTGCACTCAACTTCCAGAGATAAACCCGTGTGTGGGTTCAGCAGTCTGCCGACCCTTTTTCTGCAGAGTCTCAAAACAGGCCTTTTCAGCCCAATACCGGCATATGGAAGAAACAGCAGTAAGCACAGGGAAATATCTGCTTCTAAATCCAAAACGCAGCTACCTAACAGAACGGTTGTCAATGTGTGCACTCAACTTCCAGAGTTAAACCCGTGTGTGGATTCAGCAGTCTGCAGACGCTTTCTGTGCAGAGTCTCAAAACAGGCGTTTTCAGCCCAATACCGGCATATGGAAGAAACAGCAGTAAGCACAGGGATATATCTGCTTCTAAATCCAAAACACAGCTACCTAATAGAACGGTTGTCAATGTGTGCACTCAACTTCCAGAGATAAACCCGTGTGTGGATTCAGTAGTCTGCAGACCCTTTCTGTGCAGAGTCTCAAAACAGGCGTTTTCAGCCCAATACCGGCATATGGAAGAAACAGCAGTAAGCACAGGGAAATATCTGCTTCTAAATTCAAAACGCAGCTACCTAACAGAACGGTTGTCAATGTGTGCACTCAACTTCCAGAGTTAAACCCGTGTGTGGATGCAGCAGTCTGCAGACCCTTTCTGTGCAGAGCCTCAAAACAGGCGTTTTCAGCCCAATACCGGCATATGGAAGAAACAGCAGTTAGCACAGGGAAATATCTGCTTCTAAATCCAAAACGCAGCTACCTAACAGAACGGTTGTCAATGTGTGCACTCAACTTCCAGAGTTAAACCCGTGTGTGGGTTCAGCAGTCTGCAGACCCTTTCTGTGCAGAGTCTCAAAACAGGAGTTTTCAGCCCAATACCGGCACATGGAAGAAACAGCAGTAAGCACAGGGAAATATCTGCTTCTAAATCCAAAACGCAGCTACCTAACAGAACGGTTGTCAATGTGTGCACTCCACTTCCAGAGTTAAACCCGTCTGTGGATTCAGCAGTCTGCAGACCCTTTCTGTGCAGAGTCTCAAAACAGGAATTTTCAGCCCAATACCGGCATATGGAAGAAACAGCAGTAAGCACAGGGAAATATCTGCTTCTAAATCCAAAACGCAGCAACCTAACAGAACGGTTGCCAATGTGTGCACTCAACTTCCAGAGTTAAACCCGTGTGTGGATTCCGCAGTCTGCAGACCCTTTCTGTGCACAGTCTGAAAACAGGCGTTTTCAGCCCAATACCAGCATATGGAAGAAACAGCAGTAAGCATAGGGAAATATCTGCTTCTAAATCCAAAACGCAGCTACCTAACAGAACGGTTGTCAATGTGTGCACTCAAATTCCAGAGTTAAAAACGTGTGTGGATTCAGCAGTCTGCAGACACTTTCTGTGCAGTGTCTCAAAACAGGGGCTTTCAGCCCAATACCGGCATATGGAAGAACCAGCCGTAAGCACAGGGAAATATATGCTTCTAAATCCAAAACGCAGCTATCTAACAGAACGGTTGTCAATGTGTGCACTCAACTTGCAGTGTTAAACCAGTGTGTGGATTCAGCAGTCTGCAGACCCTTTCTGTGCACAGTCTCAAAACAGGCGTTTTCAGCCCAATACCGGCATATGGATGAAACAGCAGTAAGCACAGGGAAATATCTGCTTCTAAATCCAAAACGCAGCTACCTAACAGAACGGTTTTCAATGTGTGCACTCAACTTCCAGAGTTAAACCCGTGTGTGGGTTCAGCAGTCTGCAGACCCTTTCTGTGCAGAGTCTCAAAACAGGCGTTTTCAGCCCAATACCGGCATATGGATGAAACAGCAGTAAGCACAGGGAAATATCTGCTTCTAAATCCAAAACGCAACTACCTAACAGAACGGTTCTCAATGTGTGCACTCAACTTCCAGAGTTAAACCCGTGTGTGGATTCAGCAGTCTGCCGACCCTTTTTCTGCAGAGTCTCAAAACAGGCGTTTTCAGCCCAATACCGGCATATGGAAGAAACAGCAGTAAGCACAGGGAAATATCTGCTTCTAAATCCAAAACGCAGCTACCTAACAGAACGGTTGTCAATGTGTGCACTCAACTTCCAGAGTTAAACCCGTGTGTGGATTCAGCAGTCTGCAGACCCTTTCTGTGCAGAGTCTCAAAACAGGCGTTTTCAGCCCAATACCGGCATATGGAAGAAACAGCAGTAAGCACAGGGATATATCTGCTTCTAAATCCAAAACACAGCTACCTAATAGAACGGTTGTCAATGTGTGCACTCAACTTCCAGAGATAAACCCGTGTGTGGATTCAGTAGTCTGCAGACCCTTTCTGTGCAGAGTCTCAAAACAGGCGTTTTCAGCCCAATACCAGCATATGGAAGAAACAGCAGTAAGCACAGGGAAATATCTGCTTCTAAATCCAAAACGCAGCTACCTAACAGAACGGTTGTCAATGTGTGCACTCAACTTCCAGAGTTAAACCCGTGTGTGGATGCAGCAGTCTGCAGACCCTTTCTGTGCAGAGCCTCAAAACAGGCGTTTTCAGCGCAATACCGGCACATGGAAGAAACTGCAGTAAGCACAGGGAAATATCTGCTTCTAAATCCAAAACGCAGCTACCTAACAGAACGGTTGTCAATGTGTGCACTCAACTTCCAGAGTTAAACCCGTGTGTGGGTTCAGCAGTTTGTAGAACCTTTCTGTGCAGAGTCTCAAAACAGGAGTTTTCAGCCCAATACCGGCACATGTAAGAAACAGCAGTAAGCACAGGGAAATATCTGCTTCTACATCCAAAACGCAGCTACCTAACAGAACGGTTGTCAATGTGTGCACTCCACTTCCAGAGTTAAACCCGTCTGTGGATTCAGCAGTCTGCAGACCCTTTCTGTGCAGAGTCTCAAAACAGGCATTTTCAGCCCAATACCGGCATATGGAATAAACAGCAGTAAGCACAGGGAAATATCTGCTTCTAAATCCAAAACGCAGTAACCTAACAGAACGGTTGTCAATGTGTGCACTCAACTTCCAGAGTTAAACCCGTGTGTGGATTCAGCAGTCTGCAGACCCTTTCTGTGCAGAGTCTCAAAACAGGCGTTTTCAGCCCAATACCGGCATATGGAAGAAACAGCAGTAAGCACAGGGAAATATCTGCCTCTAAATCCAAAAGGCAGCTACCTAACAGAACGGTTGTCAATGTGTGCACTCAACTTCCGGATTTAAACCCGTGTGTGGATTCAGCATTCTGCAGACGCACTCTGTGCAGAGTCTCAAAAGAGGCGTTTTCAGCGCAATACCGGCATATGGAAGAAACAGTATTAAGCACAGGGAAGTATCTGCTTCTAAATCCAAAACACAGATACCTAACAGAACGGTTGTCAATGTGTGCACTCAACTTGCAGAGTTAAACCCGTGTGTGGATTCAGCAGTCTGCAGACACTTTCTGTGCAGAGTCTCAAAACAGGCGTTTTCAGCCCAATACCGGCATATGGATGAAACAGCAGTAAGCACAGGGAAATATCTGCTTCTAAATCCAAAACGCAACTACCTAACAGAACGGTTGTCAATGTGTGCACTCAACTTCCAGAGTTAAACCCGTGTGTGGATTCAGCAGTCTGCCGACCCTTTTTCTGCAGAGTCTCAAAACAGGCCTTTTCAGCCCAATACCGGCATATGGAAGAAACAGCAGTAAGCACAGGGAAATATCTGCTTCTAAATCCAAAACGCAGCTACCTAACAGAACGGTTGTCAATGTGTGCACTCAACTTCCAGAGTTAAACCCGTGTGTGGATTCAGCAGTCTGCAGACCCTTTCTGTGCAGAGTCTCAAAACAGGCGTTTTCAGCCCAATACCGGCATATGGAAGAAACAGCAGTAAGCACAGGGATATATCTGCTTCTAAATCCAAAACACAGCTACCTAATAGAACGGTTGTCAATGTGTGCACTCAACTTCCAGAGATAAACCCGTGTGTGGATTCAGTAGTCTGCAGACCCTTTCTGTGCAGAGTCTCAAAACAGGCGTTTTCAGCCCAATACCGGCATATGGAAGAAACAGCAGTAAGCACAGGGAAATATCTGCTTCTAAATCCAAAACGCAGCTACCTAACAGAACGGTTGTCAATGTGTGCACTCAACTTCCAGAGTTAAACCCGTGTGTGGATGCAGCAGTCTGCAGACCCTTTCTGTGCAGAGCCTCAAAACAGGCGTTTTCAGCCCAATACCGGCATATGGAAGAAACAGCAGTTAGCACAGGGAAATATCTGCTTCTAAATCCAAAACGCAGCTACCTAACAGAACGGTTGTCAATGTGTGCACTCAACTTCCAGAGTTAAACCCGTGTGTGGGTTCAGCAGTCTGCAGACCCTTTCTGTGCAGAGTCTCAAAACAGGAGTTTTCAGCCCAATACCGGCACATGGAAGAAACAGCAGTAAGCACAGGGAAATATCTGCTTCTAAATCCAAAACGCAGCTACCTAACAGAACGGTTGTCAATGTGTGCACTCCACTTCCAGAGTTAAACCCGTCTGTGGATTCAGCAGTCTGCAGACCCTTTCTGTGCAGAGTCTCAAAACAGGAATTTTCAGCCCAATACCGGAATACGGAAGAAACAGCAGTAAGCACAGGGAAATATCTGCTTCTAAATCCAAAACGCAGCAACCTAACAGAACGGTTGTCAATGTGTGCACTCAACTTCCAGAGTTAAACCCGTGTGTGGATTCCGCAGTCTGCAGACCCTTTCTGTGCACAGTCTCAAAACAGGCGTTTTCAGCCCAATACCAGCATATGGAAGAAACAGCAGTAAGCATAGGGAAATATCTGCTTCTAAATCCAAAACGCAGCTACCTAACAGAACGGTTGTCAATGTGTGCACTCAAATTCCAGAGTTAAAAACGTGTGTGGATTCAGCAGTCTGCAGACACTTTCTGTGCAGTGTCTCAAAACAGGGGCTTTCAGCCCAATACCGGCATATGGAAGAACCAGCCGTAAGCACAGGGAAATATATGCTTCTAAATCCAAAACGCAGCTATCTAACAGAACGGTTGTCAATGTGTGCACTCAACTTGCAGTGTTAAACCAGTGTGTGGATTCAGCAGTCTGCAGACCCTTTCTGTGCACAGTCTCAAAACAGGCGTTTTCAGCCCAATACCGGCATATGGAAGAAACAACAGTAAGCACAGGGAAATATCTGCTTCTAAATCCAAAACGCAGCTACCTAACAGAACGGTTTTCAATGTGTGCACTCAACTTCCAGAGTTAAACCCGTGTGTGGGTTCAGCAGTCTGCAGACCCTTTCTGTGCAGAGTCTCAAAACAGGCGTTTTCAGCCCAATACCGGCATATGGATGAAACAGCAGTAAGCACAGGGAAATATCTGCTTCTAAATCCAAAACGCAGCTACCTAACAGAACGGTTGTCAATGTGTGCACTCAACTTCCAGAGTTAAACCCGTGTGTGGATTCAGCAGTCTGCCGACCCTTTTTCTGCAGAGTCTCAAAACAGGCCTTTTCAGCCCAATACCGGCATATGGAAGAAACAGCAGTAAGCACAGGGAAATATCTGCTTCTAAATCCAAAACGCAGCTACCTAACAGAACGGTTGTCAATGTGTGCACTCAACTTCCAGAGTTAAACCCGTGTGTGGATTCAGCAGTCTGCAGACCCTTTCTGTGCAGAGTCTCAAAACAGGCGTTTTCAGCCCAATACCGGCATATGGAAGAAACAGCAGTAAGCACAGGGATATATCTGCTTCTAAATCCAAAACACAGCTACCTAATAGAACGGTTGTCAATGTGTGCACTCAACTTCCAGAGATAAACCCGTGTGTGGATTCAGTAGTCTGCAGACCCTTTCTGTGCAGAGTCTCAAAACAGGCGTTTTCAGCCCAATACCGGCATATGGAAGAAACAGCAGTAAGCACAGGGAAATATCTGCTTCTAAATCCAAAACGCAGCTACCTAACAGAACGGTTGTCAATGTGTGCACTCAACTTCCAGAGTTAAACCCGTGTGTGGATGCAGCAGTCTGCAGACCCTTTCTGTGCAGAGCCTCAAAACAGGCGTTTTCAGCGCAATACCGGCACATGGAAGAAACTGCAGTAAGCACAGGGAAATATCTGCTTCTAAATCCAAAACGCAGCTACCTAACAGAACGGTTGTCAATGTGTGCACTCAACTTCCAGAGTTAAACCCGTGTGTGGGTTCAGCAGTCTGTAGAACCTTTCTGTGCAGAGTCTCAAAACAGGAGTTTTCAGCCCAATACCGGCATATGGAAGAAACAGCAGTAAGCACAGGGAAATATCTGCTTCTACATCCAAAACGCAGCTACCTAACAGAACGGTTGACAATGTGTGCACTCCACTTCCAGAGTTAAACCCGTCTGTGGATTCAGCAGTCTGCAGACCCTTTCTGTGCAGAGTCTCAAAACAGGCATTTTCAGCCCAATACCGGCATATGGAAGAAACAGCAGTAAGCACAGGGAAATATCTGCTTCTAAATCCAAAACGCAGTAACCTAACAGAACGGTTGTCAATGTGTGCACTCAACTTCCAGAGTTAAACCCGTGTGTGGATTCAGCAGTCTGCAGACCCTTTCTGTGCAGAGTCTCAAAACAGGCGTTTTCAGCCCAATACCGGCATATGGAAGAAACAGCAGTAAGCACAGGGAAATATCTGCCTCTAAATCCAAAAGGCAGCTACCTAACAGAACGGTTGTCAATGTGTGCACTCAACTTCCGGATTTAAACCCGAGTGTGGATTCAGCATTCTGCAGACGCACTCTGTGCAGAGTCTCAAAAGAGGCGTTTTCAGCGCAATACCGGCATATGGAAGAAACAGTATTAAGCACAGGGAAGTATCTGCTTCTAAATCCAAAACACAGATACCTAACAGAACGGTTGTCAATGTGTGCACTCAACTTGCAGAGTTAAACCCGTGTGTGGATTCAGCAGTCTGCAGACACTTTCTGTGCAGAGTCTCAAAACAGGCGTTTTCAGCCCAATACCGGCATATGGAAGAACCAGCCGTAAGCACAGGGAAATATATGCTTCTAAATCCAAAACGCAGCTATCTAACAGAACGGTTGTCAATGTGTGCACTCAACTTGCAGAGTTAAACCCATGTGTGGATTCAGCAGTCTGCAGACCCTTTCTGTGCAGAGTCTCAAAACAGGCGTTTTCAGCGCAATACCGGCATATGGAAGAAACAGCTGTAAGAACAGGGAAATATCTGCTTCTAAATCCAAAGCGCAGCTACCTGACAGATCGGTTGTCATTGTGTGCACTCAACTTCCAGAGTAAAACCCGTGTGTGGATTCAGCAGTCTGCAGACCCTTTATGTGCAGAGTCTCAAAACAGGCGTTTTCAGCCCAATACCGGCCTATGGAAGAAACAGCAGTAAGCACTGGGAAATATCTGCTTCTAAATCCAAAACGTAGCTACCTAACAAAACGGTTGTCAATGTGTTCACTCAACTTCCAGAGTTAAACCCGTGTTTGGATTCAGCAGTTTGCAGGCCCTTTCTGTGCAGAGTCTCAAAACAGGCGTTTTCAGCCCAATACCTGAATATGGAAGAAACAGCAGTAAGCACAGGGAAATATCTGCTTCTAAATCCAAAACGCAGCTACCTAAGAGAACGGTTGTCAATGTGTGCAATCAACTTCCAGAGTTAAACTCGTGTGTGGATTCACCGGTCTGCAGACCCTTTATGTGCAGAGCCTCAAAACAGGCGTTTTCAGCCCAATGCCGGCATATGGAAGAAACAGCAGTAAGCAAAGGGAAATATCTGCTTCTAAAGCCGAAACGCAGCTACCTAACAGAACGGTTGTCAATGTGTGCACTGAACTTACAGAGTTAAACCCGTGTGTGGGATCAGCAGTCTGCAGACCCTTTCTGTGCAGAGTCTCAAAACAGGCGTTTTCAGCCCTATACCGGCATATGGAAGAAACAGCAGTAAGCACAGGGAAATATCTGCTTCTAAATCCAAAACGCAGCTACCTAACAGAACGGTTGTCAATGTGTGCACTCAACTTCCAGAGTTAAACCCGTGTGTGGGTTCAGCAGTCTGCAGACCCTTTCAGTGCAGAGTCTCAAAACATGCCTTTTCAGCCCAATACCGGTATAAGGAAGAAACTGCAGTAAGCACTGGGAAATGTCTGCTTCTAAATCCAAAACTCAGCTACCTAACAGAACGGTTGTCAATGTGTCCACTCAACTTCCAGACTTAAAGCCGTGTGTGGGTTCAGCAGTCTGCACACCCTTTCTGTGCAGAGTCTCAAAAGAGGCGTTGTCAGCCCAATACCGGCGTATGGAAGAAACAGCAGTAAGCACAGGGAAATATCTGCTTCTAAATCCAAAACGCAGCTACCTAACAGAACGGTTGTCAATGTGTGCACTCAACTTGCTGAGTTAAACCCGTGTGTGGATTCAGCAGTCTGCAGACCCTTTCTGTGCAAAGTCTCAAAACAGGCGTTTTCAACCCAATACCGGCATATGGAAGAAACAGCAGTAAGCACAGGGAAATATCTCCTTCTAAATCCAAAACGCAGCGACCTAACAGAACGGTTGTCAATGTGTTCACTCAACTTCCAGAGTTAAACCCGTGTGTGGATTCAGCAGTCTGCAGACCCTTTCTGTGCACAGTCTCAAAACAGGCGTTTTCAGCCCAATACCGGCATATGGAAGAAACAGCAGTAAGCACAGGGAAATATCTGCTTCTAAATCCAAAACGCAGCTACCTAACAGAACGATTGTCAATGTGTCCACTCAACTTCCAGAGTTAAACCCGTGTGTGGATGCAGCAGTCTGCAGACCCTTTCTGTGCAGAGACTCAAAACAGGCGTTTTCAGCCCAATACCGGCATATGGAAGAAACAGCAGTAAGCACAGGGAAATATCTGCTTCTAAATCCAAAACGAAGCTACCTAACAGAACGGTTGTCAATGTGTGCACTCAACTTCCAGAGTTAAACCCGTGTGTGGGTTCAGCAGTCTGCAGACCCTTTCTGTGCTGAGTCTCAAAACAGGCGTTTTCAGCCCAATACCGGTATAAGGAAGAAACTGCAGTAAGCACTGGGAAATATCTGCTTCTAAATCCAAAACGCAGCTACCTAACAGAACGGTTGTCAATGTGTCCACTCAACTTCCAGAGTTAAAGCCGTGTGTGGGTTCAGCAGTCTGCAGACCCTTTCTGTGCAGAGTCTCAAAAGAGGCGTTTTCAGCCCAATACCGGCATATGGAAGAAACAGCAGTAAGCACAGGGAAATATCTGCTTCTAAATCCAAAACGCAGCTACCTAACAGAACGGTTGTCAATGTGTGCACTCAACTTGCTGAGATAAACCCGTGTGTGGATTCAGCAGTCTGCAGACCCTTTCTGTGCAGAGTCTCAAAACAGGCGTTTTCAGCCCAATACCGGCATATGGAAGAAACAGCAGTAAGCACAGGGATATATCTGCTTCTAAATCCAAAACACAGCTACCTAATAGAACGGTTGTCAATGTGTGCACTCAACTTCCAGAGATAAACCCGTGTGTGGATTCAGTAGTCTGCAGACCCTTTCTGTGCAGAGTCTCAAAACAGGCGTTTTCAGCCCATTACCGGCATATGGAAGAAACAGCAGTAAGCACAGGGAAATATCTGCTTCTAAATCCAAAACGCAGCTACCTAACAGAACGGTTGTCAATGTGTGCACTCAACTTCCAGAGTTAAACCCGTGTGTGGATGCAGCAGTCTGCAGACCCTTTCTGTGCAGAGCCTCAAAACAGGCGTTTTCAGCGCAATACCGGCACATGGAAGAAACTGCAGTAAGCACAGGGAAATATCTGCTTCTAAATCCAAAACGCAGCTACCTAACAGAACGGTTGTCAATGTGTGCACTCAACTTCCAGAGTTAAACCCGTGTGTGGGTTCAGCAGTCTGTAGAACCTTTCTGTGCAGAGTCTCAAAACAGGAGTTTTCAGCCCAATACCGGCACATGTAAGAAACAGCAGTAAGCACAGGGAAATATCTGCTTCTACATCCAAAACGCAGCTACCTAACAGAACGGTTGTCAATGTGTGCACTCCACTTCCAGAGTTAAACCCGTCTGTGGATTCAGCAGTCTGCAGACCCTTTCTGTGCAGAGTCTCAAAACAGGCATTTTCAGCCCAATACCGGCATATGGAAGAAACAGCAGTAAGCACAGGGAAATATCTGCTTCTAAATCCAAAACGCAGTAACCTAACAGAACGGTTGTCAATGTGTGCACTCAACTTCCAGAGTTAAACCCGTGTGTGGATTCAGTAGTCTGCAGACCCTTTCTGTGCAGAGTCTCAAAACAGGCGTTTTCAGCCCAATACCGGCATATGGAAGAAACAGCAGTAAGCACAGGGAAATATCTGCCTCTAAATCCAAAAGGCAGCTACCTAACAGAACGGTTGTCAATGTGTGCACTCAACTTCCGGATTTAAACCCGTGTGTGGATTCAGCATTCTGCAGACGCACTCTGTGCAGAGTCTCAAAAGAGGCGTTTTCAGCGCAATACCGGCATATGGAAGAAACAGTATTAAGCACAGGGAAGTATCTGCTTCTAAATCCAAAACACAGATACCTAACAGAACGGTTGTCAATGTGTGCACTCAACTTGCAGAGTTAAACCCGTGTGTGGATTCAGCAGTCTGCAGACACTTTCTGTGCAGAGTCTCAAAACAGGCGTTTTCAGCCCAATACCGGCATATGGAAGAACCAGCCGTAAGCACAGGGAAATATATGCTTCTAAATCCAAAACGCAGCTATCTAACAGAACGGTTGTCAATGTGTGCACTCAACGTGCAGAGTTAAACCCATGTGTGGATTCAGCAGTCTGCAGACCCTTTCTGTGCAGAGTCTCAAAACAGGCGTTTTCAGCGCAATACCGGCATATGGAAGAAACAGCTGTAAGAACAGGGAAATATCTGCTTCTAAATCCAAAGCTCAGCTACCTGACAGATCGGTTGTCATTGTGTGCACTCAACTTCCAGAGTAAAACCCGTGTGTGGATTCAGCAGTCTGCAGACCCTTTATGTGCAGAGTCTCAAAACAGGCGTTTTCAGCCCAATACCGGCCTATGGAAGAAACAGCAGTAAGCACTGGGAAATATCTGCTTCTAAATCCAAAACGTAGCTACCTAACAAAACGGTTGTCAATGTGTTCACTCAACTTCCAGAGTTAAACCCGTGTTTGGATTCAGCAGTTTGCAGGCCCTTTCTGTGCAGAGTCTCAAAACAGGCGTTTTCAGCCCAATACCTGAATATGGAAGAAACAGCAGTAAGCACAGGGAAATATCTGCTTCTAAATCCAAAACGCAGCTACCTAAGAGAACGGTTGTCAATGTGTGCAATCAACTTCCAGAGTTAAACTCGTGTGTGGATTCACCGGTCTGCAGACCCTTTATGTGCAGAGCCTCAAAACAGGCGTTTTCAGCCCAATGCCGGCATATGGAAGAAACAGCAGTAAGCAAAGGGAAATATCTGCTTCTAAAGCCGAAACGCAGCTACCTAACAGAACGGTTGTCAATGTGTGCACTGAACTTACAGAGTTAAACCCGTGTGTGGGATCAGCAGTCTGCAGACCCTTTCTGTGCAGAGTCTCAAAACAGGCGTTTTCAGCCCAATACCGGCATATGGAAGAAACAGCAGTAAGCACAGGGAAATATCTGCTTCTAAATCCAAAACGCAGCTACCTAACAGAACGGTTGTCAATGTGTGCACTCAACTTCCAGAGTTAAACCCGTGTGTGGGTTCAGCAGTCTGCAGACCCTTTCAGTGCAGAGTCTCAAAACATGCCTTTTCAGCCCAATACCGGTATAAGGAAGAAACTGCAGTAAGCACTGGGAAATGTCTGCTTCTAAATCCAAAACGCAGCTACCTAACAGAACGGTTGTCAATGTGTCCACTCAGCTTCCAGAGTTAAAGCCGTGTGTGGGTTCAGCAGTCTGCACACCCTTTCTGTGCAGAGTCTCAAAAGAGGCGTTGTCAGCCCAATACCGGCGTATGGAAGAAACAGCAGTAAGCACAGGGAAATATCTGCTTCTAAATCCAAAACGCAGCTACCTAACAGAACGGTTGTCAATGTGTGCACTCAACTTGCTGAGTTAAACCCGTGTGTGGATTCAGCAGTCTGCAGACCCTTTCTGTGCAAAGTCTCAAAACAGGCGTTTTCAACCCAATACCGGCATATGGAAGAAACAGCAGTAAGCACAGGGAAATATCTGCTTCTAAATCCAAAACGCAGCGACCTAACAGAACGGTTGTCAATGTGTTCACTCAACTTCCAGAGTTAAACCCGTGTGTGGATTCAGCAGTCTGCAGACCCTTTCTGTGCACAGTCTCAAAACAGGCGTTTTCAGCCCAATACCGGCATATGGAAGAAACAGCAGTAAGCACAGGGAAATATCTGCTTCTAAATCCAAAACGCAGCTACCTAACAGAACGATTGTCAATGTGTCCACTCAACTTCCAGAGTTAAACCCGTGTGTGGATGCAGCAGTCTGCAGACCCTTTCTGTGCAGAGACTCAAAACAGGCGTTTTCAGCCCAATACCGGCATATGGAAGAAACAGCAGTAAGCACAGGGAAATATCTGCTTCTAAATCCAAAACGAAGCTACCTAACAGAACGGTTGTCAATGTGTGCACTCAACTTCCAGAGTTAAACCCGTGTGTGGGTTCAGCAGTCTGCAGACCCTTTCTGTGCTGAGTCTCAAAACAGGCGTTTTCAGCCCAATACCGGTATAAGGAAGAAACTGCAGTAAGCAGTGGGAAATATCTGCTTCTATATCCAAAACGCAGCTACCTAACAGAACGGTTGTCAATGTGTCCACTCAACTTCCAGAGTTAAAGCCGTGTGTGGGTTCAGCAGTCTGCAGACCCTTTCTGTGCAGAGTCTCAAAAGAGGCGTTTTCAGCCCAATACCGGCATATGGAAGAAACAGCAGTAAGCACAGGGAAATATCTGCTTCTAAATCCAAAACGCAGCTACCTAACAGAACGGTTGTCAATGTGTGCACTCAACTTGCTGAGATAAACCCGTGTGTGGATTCAGCAGTCTGCAGACCCTTTCTGTGCAGAGTCTCAAAACAGGCGTTTTCAGCCCAATACCGGCACATGGAAGAAACAGCAGTAAGCACAGGGAAATATCTGCTTCTAAATCCAAAATGCAGCGATCTAACAGAACGGTTGTCAATGTGGGCACTCAACTTCCTGAGTTAAACCCGTGTGTGGATTCAGCAGTCTGAAGACCATTTCTGTGCACAGTCTCAAAACAGGCGTTTTCAGCCCAATACCGGCATATGGAAGAAACAGCAGTAAGCACAGGGAAATATCTGCTTCTAAATCCAAAACGCAGCTACCTAACAGAACGGTTTTCAATGTGTGCACTCAACTTCCAGAGTTAATCCCGTGTGTGGATGCTGCAGTCTGCAGACCCTTTCTGTGCACAGACTCAAAACAGGCGTTTTCAGCCCAATACCGGCATATGGAAGAAACAGCAGTAAGCACAGGGAAATATCTGCTTCTAAATCCAAAACGCAGCTACCTAACAGAACGGTTGTCAATGTGTGCACTCAACTTCCTGAGATAAACCCGTGTGTGGATTCAGCTGTCTGTAGACCCTTTCTGTGAACAGTCTCAAAACATGCGTTTTCAGCCCAATACCGGCATATGGAAGAAACAGCAATAAGCACAGGGAAATATCTGCTTCTAAATCCAAAACGCAGCTATCTAACAGAACGGTTGTCAATGTGTGCACTCAACGTCCAGAGTTAAACCCTTGTGTGGGTTCAGCAGTCTGCAGACCCTTTCTGTGCAGAGTCTCAAAACAGGCGTTTTCAGCCCAATACCGGCATATGGAAGAAACAGCAGTAAGCACTGGGAAAAATCTGCTTCTAAATCCAAAACGCAGCTACCTAACAGAACGGTTGTCAATGTGTGCACTCAAGTTCCAGAGTTAAACCTGTGTGTGGGTTCAGCAGTCTGCAGACCCTTTCTGTGCAGAGTCTCAAAACAGGCCTTTTCAGCCCAATACCGGTATATGGAAGGAACTGCAGTAAGCACTGGGAAGTATCTGCTTCTAAATCCAAAACGCAGCTACCTAACAGAACGGTTGTGAATGTGTCCACTCAACTTCCAGAGTTAAAGCCGTGTGTGGGTTCAGCAGACTGCAGACCCTTTCTGTGCAGAGTCTCAAAACAGGTGTTTTCAGCCCAATACCGGCATATGGAAGAAACAGCAGTAAGCACAGGGAAATATCTGCTTCTAAATCCAAAACGCAGCTACCTAAGAGAACGGTTGTCAATGTGTGCACTCAACTTCCAGAGTTAAACCCGTGTGTGGATTCAGCAGTCTGCAGACCCTTTCTGTGCAGAGTCTCAAAACAGGCGTTTTCATCCCAATACCGGCACATGGAAGAAAGAGCAGTAAGCACAGGGAAATATCTGCTTCTAAATCCAAAACGCAGCGATCTAACAGAACGGTTGTCAATGTGTGCACTCAACTTCCAGAGTTAAACCCGTGTGTGGATTCAGCAGTCTGCAGACCATTTCTGTGCAGAGTCTCAAAACAGGCGTTTTCAGCCCAATACCGGCATATGGAAGAAACAGCAGTAAGCACAGGGAAATATCTGCTTCTAAATCCAAAACGCAGCTACCTAACAGAACGGTTGTCAATGTGTGCACTCAACTTCCAGAGTTAATCCCGTGTGTGGATGCTGCAGTCTGCAGACCCTTTCTGTGCAGAGTCTCAAAACAGGCGTTTTCAGCCCAATACCGGCATATGGAAGAAACAGCAGTAAGCACTGGGAAAAATCTGCTTCTAAATCCAAAACGCAGCTACCTAACAGAACGGTTGTCAATGTGTGCACTCAAGTTCCAGAGTTAAACCTGTGTGTGGGTTCAGCAGTCTGCAGAACCTTTCTGTGCAGAGTCTCAAAACAGGCCTTTTCAGCCCAATACCGGTATATGGAAGGAACTGCAGTAAGCACTGGGAAATATCTGCTTCTAAATCCAAAACGCAGCTACCTAACAGAACGGTTGTGAATGTGTCCACTCAACTTCCAGAGTTAAAGCCGTGTGTGGGTTCAGCAGACTGCAGACCCTTTCTGTGCAGAGTCTCAAAACAGGTGTTTTCAGCCCAATACCGGCATATGGAAGAAACAGCAGAAAGCACAGGGAAATATCTGCTTATAAATCCAAAACGCAGCTACCTAGCAGAACGGTTGTCAATGTGTGCACTCAACATACAGAGTTGAACCCGTGTGTGGGATCAGCAGTCTGCAGACCCTTTCTGTGCAGAGTCTCAAAACAGGCGTTTTCAGCCCTATACCGGCATATGGAAGAAACAGCAGTAAGCACAGGGAAATATCTGCTTCTAAATCCAAAACGCAGCTGCCTAACAGAACGGTTGTCAATGTGTACACTCAACTTCCAGAGTTAAACCCGTGTGTGGATTCATCAGTCTACAGACACTTTCTGTGCAGTGTCTCAAAACAGGCGTTTTCAGCCCAATACCGGCATATGGAAGAAACAGCAGTAAGCACAGGGAAATATCTGCTTCTAAATCCAAAACGCAGCTACCTAACAGATCGGTTGGCAATGTGTGCACTCAACTTCCAGAGTTAAACCCGTGTGTGGATTCAGCAGTCTGCAGACCCTTTCTGTGCAGAGTCTCAAAACAGGCGTTTTCAGCCCAATACCGGCATATGGAAGAAACCGCAGTAAGCACTGGGAAATATCTGCTTCTAAATCCAAAACGCAGATACCTAACAGAACGGTTGTCAATGTGTCCACTCAACTTCCAGAGTTAAACCCGTGTGTGGGTTCAGCAGTCTGCAGACCCTTTCTGTGCAGAGTCTCAAAACAGGCGTTTTCAGCCCAATACCGGCATATGGAAGAAACAGCTGTAAGGACAGGGAAGTATCTGCTTCTAAATCAAAAACACAGATACCTAACAGAACGGTTGTCAATGTGTGCACTCAACTTGCTGAGATAAACCCGTGTGTGGGTTCAGCAGTCTGCAGACCCTTTCTGTGCAGAGTCTCAAAACAGGCGTTTTCAGCCCAATACCGGCATATGGAAGAAACAGCAGTAAGCACAGGGAAATATCTGCTTCTAAATCCAAAACGCAGCTACCTAACAGAACGGTTGTCAATGTGTGCACTCAACTTCCAGAGTTAATCCCGTGTGTGGATGCTGCAGTCTGCAGACCCTTTCTGTGCAGAGACTCAAAACAGGAGTTTTCAGCCCAATACCGGCATATGGAAGAAACAGCAGTAAGCACAGGGAAATATCTGCTTCTAAATCCAAAACGCAGCTATCTAACAGAACGGTTGTCAATGTGTGCACTCAACGTCCAGAGTTAAACCCGTGTGTGGGTTCAGCAGTCTGCAGACCCTTTCTGTGCAGAGTCTCAAAACAGGCGTTTTCAGCCCAATACCGGCATATGGAAGAAACAGCAGTAAGCACAGGGAAATATCTGCTTCTAAATCCAAAACGCAGCTACCTAACAGAACGGTTGTCAATGTGTGCACTCAACTTCCAGAGTTAATCCCGTGTGTGGATGCTGCAGTCTGCAGACCCTTTCTGTGCAGAGACTCAAAACAGGAGTTTTCAGCCCAATACCGGCATATGGAAGAAACAGCAGTAAGCACAGGGAAATATCTGCTTCTAAATCCAAAACGCAGCTACCTAACAGAACGGTTGTCAATGTGTCCACTCAACTTCCTGAGATAAACCCGTGTGTGGATTCAGCTGTCTGTAGACCCTTTCTGTGAACAGTCTCAAAACATGCGTTTTCAGCCCAATACCGGCATATGGAAGAAACAGCAGTAAGCACAGGGAAATATCTGCTTCTAAATCCAAAACGCAGCTATCTAACAGAACGGTTGTCAATGTGTGCACTCAACGTCCAGAGTTAAACCCGTGTGTGGATTCAGCAGTCTGCAGACCCTTTCTGTGCAGAGTCTCAAAACAGGCGTTTTCAGCCCAATACCGGCATATGGAAGAAACAGCAGTAAGCACTGGGAAAAATCTGCTTCTAAATCCAAAACGCAGCTACCTAACAGAACGGTTGTCAATGTGTGCACTCAAGTTCCAGAGTTAAACCTGTGTGTGGGTTCAGCAATCTGCAGACCCTTTCTGTGCAGAGTCTCATAACAGGCCTTTTCAGCCCAATACCGGTATATGGAAGGAACTGCAGTAAGCACTGGGAAATATCTGCTTCTAAATCCAAAACGCAGCTACCTAACAGAACGGTTGTGAATGTGTCCACTCAACTTCCAGAGTTAAAGCCGTGTGTGGGTTCAGCAGACTGCAGACCCTTTCTGTGCAGAGTCTCAAAACAGGCGTTTTCAGCCCAATACCGGCATATGGAAGAAACAGCAGTAAGCACTGGGAAGTATCTGCTTCTAAATCCCAAACGCAGGTACCTAACAGAACGGTTGTCAATGTGTGCACTCAACTTCCAGAGTTAAACCCGTGTGTGGGTTCAGCAGTCTGCAGACCCTTTCTGTACAGTCTCAAAACAGGCGTTTTCAGCCCTATACCGGCATATGGAAGAAACAGCAGTAAGCACAGGTAAATATCTGCTTCTAAATCCAAAACGCAGCTACCTAACAGAACGGTTGTCAATGTGTGCACTCAACTTGCAGAGTTAAACCCGTGTGTGGGATCAGCAGTCTGCAGATACTTTTTGTGCAGAGTCTCAAAACAGGCGTTTTCAGCCCAATACCAGCATATGGAAGAAACAGCAGTAAGCACAGGAAATATCTACTTCTAAATCCAAAACGCAGCTACCTAACAGAACGGTTGTCAAAATGTGCACTCAACTTCCAGATTTAAACCCGTGTGTGGATTCAGCAGTCTGCAGACACACTCTGTGCAGAGTCTCAAAAGAGGCGTTTTCAGCGCAATACCGGCATATGGAAGAAAGAGCTGTAAGGACAGGGAAGTATCTGCTTCTAAATCCAAAACACAGATACCTAACAGAACGGTTGTCAATGTGTGCACTCAGATTCCAGAGTTAAACCCGGGTGTGGATTCAGCAGTCTGCAGACACTTTCTGTGCAGCGTCTCAAAACAGGTGTTTTCAGCCCAATACCGGCATATTGAAGAACCAGCCGTAAGCACAGGGAAATATCTGCTTATAAATCCAAAACGCAGCTATCTAACAGAACGTTTGTCAATGTGTGCACTCAACTTGCAGAGTTAAACCCGTGTGTGGATTCAGAAGTCTGCAGACCCTTTCTGTGCAGAGTCTCAAAACAGGCGTTTTCAGCCCAATACCAGCATATGGAAGAAACAGCAGTAAGCACAGGGAAATATCTGCTTCTAAATCCAAAACGCAGCTACCTAACAGAAAGGTTGTCAATGTGTGCACTCAACTTCCAGAGTTAAACCCGTGTGTCGATGCAGCAGTCTGCAGACCCTTTCTGTGCAGAGCCTCAAAACAGGCGTTTTCAGCCCAATACCGGCATATGGAAGAAACAGCTGTAAGAACAGGGAAATATCTGCTACTAAATCCAAAACGAAGCTACCTAACAGAACGGTTGTCAATGTGTGCACTCAACTTCCAGAGTTAAACCCGTGTGTGGATTCAGCTGTCTGCAGACCCTTTCTGTGAACAGTCTCAAAACAGGCGTTTTCAGCCCAATACCGCAATATGGAAGAAACAGCAGTAAGCACAGGGAAATATCTGCTTCTAAATCCAAAACGCAGCTATCTAACAGAACGGTTGGCAATGTGTGCACTTAACTTCCAGAGTTAAACCCGTGTGTGGATTCAGCAGTCTGCAGACCCTTTCTTTGCAGAGTCTCAAAACAGGCGTTTTCAGCCCAATACCGGCACATGGAAGAAACAGCAGTAAGCACAGGGAAATATCTGCTTCTAAATCCAAAACGCAGCTACCTAACAGAACGGTTGTCAATGTGTCCACTCAACTTCCAGAGTTAAACCCGTGTGTGGGTTCAGCAGTCTGCAGACCCTTTCTGTGCAGAGTCTCAAAACAGGCCTTTTCAGCCCAATACCGGCATATGGAAGAAACAGCAGTAAGCACAGGGAAATATCTGCTTCTAAATCCAAAACGCAGCTACCTAACAGAACGGTTGTCAATGTGTGCACTTAACTTCCAGAGTAAACCCGTGTGTGGATTCAGCAGTCTGCAGACCCTTTCTGTGCAGAGTCTCAAAACAGGCGTTTTCAGCCCAATACCGGCATATGGATGAAACAGCAGTAAGCACAGGGAAATATCTGCTTCTAAATCCAAAACGCAGCTACCTAACAGAACGGTTGTCAATGTGTGCACTCAACTTCCAGAGTTAAACCCGTGTGTGGGTTCAGCAGTCTGCCGACCCTTTTTCTGCAGAGTCTCAAAACAGGCCTTTTCAGCCCAATACCGGCATATGGAAGAAACAGCAGTAAGCACAGGGAAATATCTGCTTCTAAATCCAAAACGCAGCTACCTAACAGAACGGTTGTCAATGTGTGCACTCAACTTCCAGAGTTAAACCCGTGTGTGGATTCAGCAGTCTGCAGACGCTTTCTGTGCAGAGTCTCAAAACAGGCGTTTTCAGCCCAATACCGGCATATGGAAGAAACAGCAGTAAGCACAGGGATATATCTGCTTCTAAATCCAAAACACAGCTACCTAACAGAACGGTTGTCAATGTGTGCACTCAACTTCCAGAGATAAACCCGTGTGTGGATTCAGTAGTCTGCAGACCCTTTCTGTGCAGAGTCTCAAAACAGGCGTTTTCAGCCCAATACCGGCATATGGAAGAAACAGCAGTAAGCACAGGGAAATATCTGCTTCTAAATTCAAAACGCAGCTACCTAACAGAACGGTTGTCAATGTGTGCACTCAACTTCCAGAGTTAAACCCGTGTGTGGATGCAGCAGTCTGCAGACCCTTTCTGTGCAGAGCCTCAAAACAGGCGTTTTCAGCCCAATACCGGCATATGGAAGAAACAGCAGTTAGCACAGGGAAATATCTGCTTCTAAATCCAAAACGCAGCTACCTAACAGAACGGTTGTCAATGTGTGCACTCAACTTCCAGAGTTAAACCCGTGTGTGGGTTCAGCAGTCTGCAGACCCTTTCTGTGCAGAGTCTCAAAACAGGAGTTTTCAGCCCAATACCGGCACATGGAAGAAACAGCAGTAAGCACAGGGAAATATCTGCTTGTAAATCCAAAACGCAGCTACCTAACAGAACGGTTGTCAATGTGTGCACTCCACTTCCAGAGTTAAACCCGTCTGTGGATTCAGCAGTCTGCAGACCCTTTCTGTGCAGAGTCTCAAAACAGGAATTTTCAGCCCAATACCGGCATATGGAAGAAACAGCAGTAAGCACAGGGAAATATCTGCTTCTAAATCCAAAACGCAGCAACCTAACAGAACGGTTGTCAATGTGTGCACTCAACTTCCAGAGTTAAACCCGTGTGTGGATTCCGCAGTCTGCAGACCCTTTCTGTGCACAGTCTCAAAACAGGCGTTTTCAGCCCAATACCAGCATATGGAAGAAACAGCAGTAAGCATAGGGAAATATCTGCTTCTAAATCCAAAACGCAGCTACCTAACAGAACGGTTGTAAATGTGTGCACTCAAATTCCAGAGTTAAAAACGTGTGTGGATTCAGCAGTCTGCAGACACTTTCTGTGCAGTGTCTCAAAACAGGGGCTTTCAGCCCAATACCGGCATATGGAAGAACCAGCCGTAAGCACAGGGAAATATATGCTTCTAAATCCAAAACGCAGCTATCTAACAGAACGGTTGTCAATGTGTGCACTCAACTTGCAGTGTTAAACCAGTGTGTGGATTCAGCAGTCTGCAGACCCTTTCTGTGCACAGTCTCAAAACAGGCGTTTTCAGCCCAATACCGGCATATGGAAGAAACAGCAGTAAGCACAGGGAAATATCTGCTTCTAAATCCAAAACGCAGCTACCTAACAGAACGGTTTTCAATGTGTGCACTCAACTTCCAGAGTTAAACCCGTGTGTGGGTTCAGCAGTCTGCAGACCCTTTCTGTGCAGAGTCTCAAAACAGGCGTTTTCAGCCCAATACCGGCATATGGATGAAACAGCAGTAAGCACAGGGAAATATCTGCTTCTAAATCAAAAACGCAACTACCTAACAGAACGGTTGTCAATGTGTGCACTCAACTTCCAGAGTTAAATCCGTGTGTGGATTCAGCAGTCTGCCGACCCTTTTTCTGCAGAGTCTCAAAACAGGCCTTTTCAGCCCAATACCGGCATATGGAAGAAACAGCAGTAAGCACAGGGAAATATCTGCTTCTAAATCCAAAACGCAGCTACCTAACAGAACGGTTGTCAATGTGTGCACTCAACTTCCAGAGTTAAACCCGTGTGAGAATTCAGCAGTCTGCAGACCCTTTCTGTGCAGAGTCTCAAAACAGGAGTTTTCAGCCCAATACCGGCAAATGGAAGAAACAGCAGTAAGCACAGGGAAATATCTGCTTCTAAATCCAAAACACAGCTACCTAACAGAACGGTTGTCAATGTGTGCACTCAACTTCCAGAGTTAAACCCGTGTGTGGATTCAGCAGTCTGCAGACCCTTTCTGTGCAGAGTCTCAAAACAGGCGTTTTCAGCCCAATACCGGCATATGGAAGAAACAGCAGTAAGCACAGGGAAATATCTGCTTCTAAATCCAAAACGCAGCTACCTAACAGAACGGTTGTCAATGTGTGCACTCAGCTTCCAGAGTTAAACCCGTGTGTGGATTCCACAGTCTGCAGACCCTTTCTGTGCACAGTCTCAAAACAGGCGTTTTCAGCCCAAAACCAGCATATGGAAGAAACAGCAGTAAGCACAGGGAAATATCTGCTTATAAATCAAAAACGCAGCTACCTAACAGAACGGTTGTCAATGTGTGCACTCAACGTCCAGAGTTAAACCCGTGTGTGGGTTCAGCAGTCTGCAGACCCTTTCTGTGCAGAGTCTCAAAACAGGCGTTTTCAGCCCAATACCGGCATATGGAAGAAACAGCAGTAAGCACAGGGAAATATCTGCTTCTAAATCCAAAACGCAGCTACCTAACAGAACGGTTGTCAATGTGTGCACTCAACTTCCAGAGTTAATCCCGTGTGTGGATGCTGCAGTCTGCAGACCCTTTCTGTGCAGAGTCTCAAAACAGGCGTTTTCAGCCCAATACCGGCATATGGATGAAACAGCAGAAAGCACAGGGAAATATCTGCTTCTAAATCCAAAACGCAGCTACCTAACAGAACGGTTGTCAATGTGTGCACTCAACTTCCAGAGTTAAACCCGTGTGTGGGTTCAGCAGTCTGCCGACCCTTTTTCTGCAGAGTCTCAAAACAGGCCTTTTCAGCCCAATACCGGCATATGGAAGAAACAGCAGTAAGCACAGGGAAATATCTGCTTCTAAATCCAAAACGCAGCTACCTAACAGAACGGTTGTCAATGTGTGCACTCAACTTCCAGAGTTAAACCCGTGTGTGGATTCAGCAGTCTGCAGACGCTTTCTGTGCAGAGTCTCAAAACAGGCGTTTTCAGCCCAATACCGGCATATGGAAGAAACAGCAGTAAGCACAGGGATATATCTGCTTCTAAATCCAAAACACAGCTACCTAACAGAACGGTTGTCAATGTGTGCACTCAACTTCCAGAGATAAACCCGTGTGTGGATTCAGTAGTCTGCAGACCCTTTCTGTGCAGAGTCTCAAAACAGGCGTTTTCAGCCCAATACCGGCATATGGAAGAAACAGCAGTAAGCACAGGGAAATATCTGCTTCTAAATTCAAAACGCAGCTACCTAACAGAACGGTTGTCAATGTGTGCACTCAACTTCCAGAGATAAACCCGTGTGTGGATGCAGCAGTCTGCAGACCCTTTCTGTGCAGAGCCTCAAAACAGGCGTTTTCAGCCCAATACCGGCATATGGAAGAAACAGCAGTTAGCACAGGGAAATATCTGCTTCTAAATCCAACACGCAGCTACCTAACAGAACGGTTGTCAATGTGTGCACTCAACTTCCAGAGTTAAACCCGTGTGTGGGTTCAGCAGTCTGCAGACCCTTTCTGTGCAGAGTCTCAAAACAGGAGTTTTCAGCCCAATACCGGCACATGGAAGAAACAGCAGTAAGCACAGGGAAATATCTGCTTCTAAATCCAAAACGCAGCTACCTAACAGAACGGTTGTCAATGTGTGCACTCCACTTCCAGAGTTAAACCCGTCTGTGGATTCAGCAGTCTGCAGACCCTTTCTGTGCAGAGTCTCAAAACAGGAATTTTCAGCCCAATACCGGCATATGGAAGAAACAGCAGTAAGCACAGGGAAATATCTGCTTCTAAATCCAAAACGCAGCAACCTAACAGAACGGTTGTCAATGTGTGCACTCAACTTCCAGAGTTAAACCCGTGTGTGGATTCCGCAGTCTGCAGACCCTTTCTGTGCACAGTCTCAAAACAGGCGTTTTCAGCCCAATACCAGCATATGGAAGAAACAGCAGGAAGCATAGGGAAATATCTGCTTCTAAATCCAAAACGCAGCTACCTAACAGAACGGTTGTCAATGTGTGCACTCAAATTCCAGAGTTAAAAACGTGTGTGGATTCAGCAGTCTGCAGACACTTTCTGTGCAGTGTCTCAAAACAGGGGCTTTCAGCCCAATACCGGCATATGGAAGAACCAGCCGTAAGCACAGGGAAATATATGCTTCTAAATCCAAAACGCAGCTATCTAACAGAACGGTTGTCAATGTGTGCACTCAACTTGCAGTGTTAAACCAGTGTGTGGATTCAGCAGTCTGCAGACCCTTTCTGTGCACAGTCTCAAAACAGGCGTTTTCAGCCCAATACCGGCATATGGAAGAAACAGCAGTAAGCACAGGGAAATAACTGCTTCTAAATCCAAAACGCAGCTACCTAACAGAACGGTTTTCAATGTGTGCACTCAACTTCCAGAGTTAAACCCGTGTGTGGGTTCAGCAGTCTGCAGACCCTTTCTGTGCAGAGTCTCAAAACAGGCGTTTTCAGCCCAATACCGGCATATGGATGAAACAGCAGTAAGCACAGGGAAATATCTGCTTCTAAATCCAAAACGCAACTACCTAACAGAACGGTTGTCAATGTGTGCACTCAACTTCCAGAGTTAAACCCGTGTGTGGATTCAGCAGTCTGCCGACCCTTTTTCTGCAGAGTCTCAAAACAGGCCTTTTCAGCCCAATACCGGCATATGGAAGAAACAGCAGTAAGCACAGGGAAATATCTGCTTCTAAATCCAAAACGCAGCTACCTAACAGAACGGTTGTCAATGTGTGCACTCAACTTCCAGAGTTAAACCCGTGTGAGAATTCAGCAGTCTGCAGACCCTTTCTGTGCAGAGTCTCAAAACAGGAGTTTTCAGCCCAATACCGGCATATGGAAGAAACAGCAGTAAGCACAGGGAAATATCTGCTTCTAAATCCAAAACGCAGCTACCTAACAGAACGGTTGTCAATGTGTGCACTCAACTTCCAGAGTTAAACCCGTGCGTGGGTTCAGCAGTCTGCAGACCCTTTCTGTACAGTCTCAAAACAGGCCTTTTCAGCCCAATACCGGCATATGGAAGAAACAGCAGTAAGCACAGGGAAATATCTGCTTCTAAATCCAAAACACAGCTACCTAACAGAACGGTTGTCAATGTGTGCACTCAACTTCCAGAGTTAAACCCGTGTGTGGATTCAGCAGTCTGCAGACCCTTTCTGTGCAGAGTCTCAAAACAGGCGTTTTCAGCCCAATACCGGCATATGGAAGAAACAGCAGTAAGCACAGGGAAATATCTGCTTCTAAATCCAAAACGCAGCTACCTAACAGAACGGTTGTCAATGTGTGCACTCAGCTTCCAGAGTTAAACCCGTGTGTGGATTCCAGAGTCTGCAGACCCTTTCTGTGCACAGTCTCAAAACAGGCGTTTTCAGCCCAATACCAGCATATGGAAGAAACAGCAGTAAGCACAGGGAAATATCTGCTTCTAAATCAAAAACGCAGCTACCTAACAGAACGGTTGTCAATGTGTGCACTCAACGTCCAGAGTTAAACCCGTGTGTGGGTTCAGCAGTCTGCAGACCCTTTCTGTGCAGAGTCTCAAAACAGGCGTTTTCAGCCCAATACCGGCATATGGAAGAAACAGCAGTAAGCACAGGGAAATATCTGCTTCTAAATCCAAAACGCAGCTACCTAACAGAACGGTTGTCAATGTGTGCACTCAACATCCAGAGTTAATCCCGTGTGTGGATGCTGCAGTCTGCAGACCCTTTCTGTGCAGAGTCTCAAAACAGGCGTTTTCAGCCCAATACCGGCATATGGAAGAAACAGCAGTAAGCACTGGGAAGTATCTGCTTCTAAATCCCAAACGCAGGTACCTAACAGAACGGTTGTCAATGTGTGCACTCAACTTCCAGAATTAAACCCGTGTGTGGGTTCAGCAGTCTGCAGACCCTTTCTGTACAGTCTCAAAACAGGCGTTTTCAGCCCTATACCGGCATATGGAAGAAACAGCAGTAAGCACAGGGAAATATCTGCTTCTAAATCCAAAACGCAGCTACCTAACAGAACGGTTGTCAATGTGTGCACTCAACTTGCAGAGTTAAACCCGTGTGTGGGATCAGCAGTCTGCAGATACTTTTTGTGCAGAGTCTCAAAACAGGCGTTTTCAGCCCAATACCAGCATATGGAAGAAACAGCAGTAAGCACAGGAAATATCTACTTCTAAATCCAAAACGCAGCTACCTAACAGAACGGTTGTCAAAATGTGCACTCAACTTCCAGATTTAAACCCGTGTGTGGATTCAGCAGTCTGCAGACACACTCTGTGCAGAGTCTCAAAAGAGGCGTTTTCAGCGCAATACCGGCATATGGAAGAAAGAGCTGTAAGGACAGGGAAGTATCTGCTTCTAAATCCAAAACACAGATACCTAACAGAACGGTTGTCAATGTGTGCACTCAGATTCCAGAGTTAAACCCGTGTGTGGATTCAGCCGTCTGCAGACACTTTCTGTGCAGCGTCTCAAAACAGGTGTTTTCAGCCCAATACCGGCATATTGAAGAACCAGCCGTAAGCACAGGGAAATATCTGCTTATAAATCCAAAACGCAGCTATCTAACAGAACGTTTGTCAATGTGTGCACTCAACTTGCAGAGTTAAACCCGTGTGTGGATTCAGAAGTCTGCAGACCCTTTCTGTGCAGAGTCTCAAAACAGGCGTTTTCAGCCCAATACCAGCATATGGAAGAAACAGCAGTAAGCACAGGGAAATATCTGCTTCTAAATCCAAAACGCAGCTACCTAACAGAACGGTTGTCAATGTGTGCACTCAACTTCCAGAGTTAAACCCGTGTGTGGATTCAGCAGTCTGCAGACCCTTTCTGTGCAGAGCCTCAAAACAGGCGTTTTCAGCCCAATACCGGCATATGGAAGAAACAGCTGTAAGAACAGGGAAATATCTGCTACTAAATCCAAAACGAAGCTACCTAACAGAACGGTTGTCAATGTGTGCACTCAACTTCCAGAGTTAAACCCGTGTGTGGATTCAGCTGTCTGCAGACCCTTTCTGTGAACAGTCTCAAAACAGGCGTTTTCAGCCCAATACCGCAATATGGAAGAAACAGCTGTAAGCACAGGGAAATATCTGCTTCTAAATCCAAAACGCAGCTATCTAACAGAACGGTTGGCAATGTGTGCACTTAACTTCCAGAGTTAAACCCGTGTGTGGATTCAGCAGTCTGCAGACCCTTTCTTTGCAGAGTCTCAAAACAGGCGTTTTCAGCCCAATACCGGCATATGGAAGAAACAGCAGTAAGCACAGGGAAATATCTGCTTCTAAATCCAAAACGCAGCTACCTAACAGAACGGTTGTCAATGTGTGCACTCCACTTCCAGAGTTAAACCCGTCTGTGGATTCAGCAGTCTGCAGACCCTTTCTGTGCAGAGTCTCAAAACAGAAATTTTCAGCCCAATACCGGCATATGGAAGAAACAGCAGTAAGCACAGGGAAATATCTGCTTCTAAATCCAAAACGCAGCAACCTAACAGAACGGTTGTCAATGTGTGCACTCAACTTCCAGAGTTAAACCCGTGTGTGGATTCCGCAGTCTGCAGACCCTTTCTGTGCACAGTCTCAAAACAGGCGTTTTCAGCCCAATACCAGCATATGGAAGAAACAGCAGTAAGCATAGGGAAATATCTGCTTCTAAATCCAAAACTCAGCTACCTAACAGAACGGTTGTCAATGTGTGCACTCAAATTCCAGAGTTAAAAACGTGTGTGGATTCAGCAGTCTGCAGACACTTTCTGTGCAGTGTCTCAAAACAGGGGCTTTCAGCCCAATACCGGCATATGGAAGAACCAGCCGTAAGCACAGGGAAATATATGCTTCTAAATCCAAAACGCAGCTATCTAACAGAACGGTTGTCAATGTGTGCACTCAACTTGCAGTGTTAAACCAGTGTGTGGATTCAGCAGTCTGCAGACCCTTTCTGTGCACAGTCTCAAAACAGGCGTTTTCAGCCCAATACCGGCATATGGAAGAAACAGCAGTAAGCACAGGGAAATATCTGCTTCTAAATCCAAAACGCAGCTACCTAACAGAACGGTTTTCAATGTGTGCACTCAACTTCCAGAGTTAAACCCGTGTGTGGGTTCAGCAGTCTGCAGACCCTTTCTGTGCAGAGTCTCAAAACAGGCGTTTTCAGCCCAATACCGGCATATGGATGAAACAGCAGTAAGCACAGGGAAATATCTGCTTCTAAATCAAAAACGCAACTACCTAACAGAACGGTTGTCAATGTGTGCACTCAACTTCCAGAGTTAAATCCGTGTGTGGATTCAGCAGTCTGCCGACCCTTTTTCTGCAGAGTCTCAAAACAGGCCTTTTCAGCCCAATACCGGCATATGGAAGAAACAGCAGTAAGCACAGGGAAATATCTGCTTCTAAATCCAAAACGCAGCTACCTAACAGAACGGTTGTCAATGTGTGCACTCAACTTCCAGAGTTAAACCCGTGTGAGAATTCAGCAGTCTGCAGACCCTTTCTGTGCAGAGTCTCAAAACAGGAGTTTTCAGCCCAATACCGGCATATGGAAGAAACAGCAGTAAGCACAGGGAAATATCTGCTTCTAAATCCAAAACACAGCTACCTAACAGAACGGTTGTCAATGTGTGCACTCAACTTCCAGAGTTAAACCCGTGTGTGGATTCAGCAGTCTGCAGACCCTTTCTGTGCAGAGTCTCAAAACAGGCGTTTTCAGCCCAATACCGGCATATGGAAGAAACAGCAGTAAGCACAGGGAAATATCTGCTTCTAAATCCAAAACGCAGCTACCTAACAGAACGGTTGTCAATGTGTGCACTCAGCTTCCAGAGTTAAACCCGTGTGTGGATTCCACAGTCTGCAGACCCTTTCTGTGCACAGTCTCAAAACAGGCGTTTTCAGCCCAATACCAGCATATGGAAGAAACAGCAGTAAGCACAGGGAAATATCTGCTTATAAATCAAAAACGCAGCTACCTAACAGAACGGTTGTCAATGTGTGCACTCAACGTCCAGAGTTAAACCCGTGTGTGGGTTCAGCAGTCTGCAGACCCTTTCTGTGCAGAGTCTCAAAACAGGCGTTTTCAGCCCAATACCGGCATATGGAAGAAACAGCAGTAAGCACAGGGAAATATCTGCTTCTAAATCCAAAACGCAGCTACCTAACAGAACGGTTGTCAATGTGTGCACTCAACTTCCAGAGTTAATCCCGTGTGTGGATGCTGCAGTCTGCAGACCCTTTCTGTGCAGAGTCTCAAAACAGGCGTTTTCAGCCCAATACCGGCATATGGATGAAACAGCAGAAAGCACAGGGAAATATCTGCTTCTAAATCCAAAACGCAGCTACCTAACAGAACGGTTGTCAATGTGTGCACTCAACTTCCAGAGTTAAACCCGTGTGTGGGTTCAGCAGTCTGCCGACCCTTTTTCTGCAGAGTCTCAAAACAGGCCTTTTCAGCCCAATACCGGCATATGGAAGAAACAGCAGTAAGCACAGGGAAATATCTGCTTCTAAATCCAAAACGCAGCTACCTAACAGAACGGTTGTCAATGTGTGCACTCAACTTCCAGAGTTAAACCCGTGTGTGGATTCAGCAGTCTGCAGACGCTTTCTGTGCAGAGTCTCAAAACAGGCGTTTTCAGCCCAATACCGGCATATGGAAGAAACAGCAGTAAGCACAGGGATATATCTGCTTCTAAATCCAAAACACAGCTACCTAACAGAACGGTTGTCAATGTGTGCACTCAACTTCCAGAGATAAACCCGTGTGTGGATTCAGTAGTCTGCAGACCCTTTCTGTGCAGAGTCTCAAAACAGGCGTTTTCAGCCCAATACCGGCATATGGAAGAAACAGCAGTAAGCACAGGGAAATATCTGCTTCTAAATTCAAAACGCAGCTACCTAACAGAACGGTTGTCAATGTGTGCACTCAACTTCCAGAGATAAACCCGTGTGTGGATGCAGCAGTCTGCAGACCCTTTCTGTGCAGAGCCTCAAAACAGGCGTTTTCAGCCCAATACCGGCATATGGAAGAAACAGCAGTTAGCACAGGGAAATATCTGCTTCTAAATCCAACACGCAGCTACCTAACAGAACGGTTGTCAATGTGTGCACTCAACTTCCAGAGTTAAACCCGTGTGTGGGTTCAGCAGTCTGCAGACCCTTTCTGTGCAGAGTCTCAAAACAGGAGTTTTCAGCCCAATACCGGCACATGGAAGAAACAGCAGTAAGCACAGGGAAATATCTGCTTCTAAATCCAAAACGCAGCTACCTAACAGAACGGTTGTCAATGTGTGCACTCCACTTCCAGAGTTAAACCCGTCTGTGGATTCAGCAGTCTGCAGACCCTTTCTGTGCAGAGTCTCAAAACAGGAATTTTCAGCCCAATACCGGCATATGGAAGAAACAGCAGTAAGCACAGGGAAATATCTGCTTCTAAATCCAAAACGCAGCAACCTAACAGAACGGTTGTCAATGTGTGCACTCAACTTCCAGAGTTAAACCCGTGTGTGGATTCCGCAGTCTGCAGACCCTTTCTGTGCACAGTCTCAAAACAGGCGTTTTCAGCCCAATACCAGCATATGGAAGAAACAGCAGGAAGCATAGGGAAATATCTGCTTCTAAATCCAAAACGCAGCTACCTAACAGAACGGTTGTCAATGTGTGCACTCAAATTCCAGAGTTAAAAACGTGTGTGGATTCAGCAGTCTGCAGACACTTTCTGTGCAGTGTCTCAAAACAGGGGCTTTCAGCCCAATACCGGCATATGGAAGAACCAGCCGTAAGCACAGGGAAATATATGCTTCTAAATCCAAAACGCAGCTATCTAACAGAACGGTTGTCAATGTGTGCACTCAACTTGCAGTGTTAAACCAGTGTGTGGATTCAGCAGTCTGCAGACCCTTTCTGTGCACAGTCTCAAAACAGGCGTTTTCAGCCCAATACCGGCATATGGAAGAAACAGCAGTAAGCACAGGGAAATAACTGCTTCTAAATCCAAAACGCAGCTACCTAACAGAACGGTTTTCAATGTGTGCACTCAACTTCCAGAGTTAAACCCGTGTGTGGGTTCAGCAGTCTGCAGACCCTTTCTGTGCAGAGTCTCAAAACAGGCGTTTTCAGCCCAATACCGGCATATGGATGAAACAGCAGTAAGCACAGGGAAATATCTGCTTCTAAATCCAAAACGCAACTACCTAACAGAACGGTTGTCAATGTGTGCACTCAACTTCCAGAGTTAAACCCGTGTGTGGATTCAGCAGTCTGCCGACCCTTTTTCTGCAGAGTCTCAAAACAGGCCTTTTCAGCCCAATACCGGCATATGGAAGAAACAGCAGTAAGCACAGGGAAATATCTGCTTCTAAATCCAAAACGCAGCTACCTAACAGAACGGTTGTCAATGTGTGCACTCAACTTCCAGAGTTAAACCCGTGTGAGAATTCAGCAGTCTGCAGACCCTTTCTGTGCAGAGTCTCAAAACAGGAGTTTTCAGCCCAATACCGGCATATGGAAGAAACAGCAGTAAGCACAGGGAAATATCTGCTTCTAAATCCAAAACGCAGCTACCTAACAGAACGGTTGTCAATGTGTGCACTCAACTTCCAGAGTTAAACCCGTGCGTGGGTTCAGCAGTCTGCAGACCCTTTCTGTACAGTCTCAAAACAGGCCTTTTCAGCCCAATACCGGCATATGGAAGAAACAGCAGTAAGCACAGGGAAATATCTGCTTCTAAATCCAAAACACAGCTACCTAACAGAACGGTTGTCAATGTGTGCACTCAACTTCCAGAGTTAAACCCGTGTGTGGATTCAGCAGTCTGCAGACCCTTTCTGTGCAGAGTCTCAAAACAGGCGTTTTCAGCCCAATACCGGCATATGGAAGAAACAGCAGTAAGCACAGGGAAATATCTGCTTCTAAATCCAAAACGCAGCTACCTAACAGAACGGTTGTCAATGTGTGCACTCAGCTTCCAGAGTTAAACCCGTGTGTGGATTCCAGAGTCTGCAGACCCTTTCTGTGCACAGTCTCAAAACAGGCGTTTTCAGCCCAATACCAGCATATGGAAGAAACAGCAGTAAGCACAGGGAAATATCTGCTTCTAAATCAAAAACGCAGCTACCTAACAGAACGGTTGTCAATGTGTGCACTCAACGTCCAGAGTTAAACCCGTGTGTGGGTTCAGCAGTCTGCAGACCCTTTCTGTGCAGAGTCTCAAAACAGGCGTTTTCAGCCCAATACCGGCATATGGAAGAAACAGCAGTAAGCACAGGGAAATATCTGCTTCTAAATCCAAAACGCAGCTACCTAACAGAACGGTTGTCAATGTGTGCACTCAACATCCAGAGTTAATCCCGTGTGTGGATGCTGCAGTCTGCAGACCCTTTCTGTGCAGAGTCTCAAAACAGGCGTTTTCAGCCCAATACCGGCATATGGAAGAAACAGCAGTAAGCACTGGGAAGTATCTGCTTCTAAATCCCAAACGCAGGTACCTAACAGAACGGTTGTCAATGTGTGCACTCAACTTCCAGAGTTAAACCCGTGTGTGGGTTCAGCAGTCTGCAGACCCTTTCTGTACAGTCTCAAAACAGGCGTTTTCAGCCCTATACCGGCATATGGAAGAAACAGCAGTAAGCACAGGGAAATATCTGCTTCTAAATCCAAAACGCAGCTACCTAACAGAACGGTTGTCAATGTGTGCACTCAACTTGCAGAGTTAAACCCGTGTGTGGGATCAGCAGTCTGCAGATACTTTTTGTGCAGAGTCTCAAAACAGGCGTTTTCAGCCCAATACCAGCATATGGAAGAAACAGCAGTAAGCACAGGAAATATCTACTTCTAAATCCAAAACGCAGCTACCTAACAGAACGGTTGTCAAAATGTGCACTCAACTTCCAGATTTAAACCCGTGTGTGGATTCAGCAGTCTGCAGACACACTCTGTGCAGAGTCTCAAAAGAGGCGTTTTCAGCGCAATACCGGCATATGGAAGAAAGAGCTGTAAGGACAGGGAAGTATCTGCTTCTAAATCCAAAACACAGATACCTAACAGAACGGTTGTCAATGTGTGCACTCAGATTCCAGAGTTAAACCCGTGTGTGGATTCAGTCGTCTGCAGACACTTTCTGTGCAGCGTCTCAAAACAGGTGTTTTCAGCCCAATACCGGCATATTGAAGAACCAGCCGTAAGCACAGGGAAATATCTGCTTATAAATCCAAAACGCAGCTATCTAACAGAACGTTTGTCAATGTGTGCACTCAACTTGCAGAGTTAAACCCGTGTGTGGATTCAGAAGTCTGCAGACCCTTTCTGTGCAGAGTCTCAAAACAGGCGTTTTCAGCCCAATACCAGCATATGGAAGAAACAGCAGTAAGCACAGGGAAATATCTGCTTCTAAATCCAAAACGCAGCTACCAAACAGAACGGTTGTCAATGTGTGCACTCAACTTCCAGAGTTAAACCCGTGTGTGGATTCAGCAGTCTGCAGACCCTTTCTGTGCAGAGCCTCAAAACAGGCGTTTTCAGCCCAATACCGGCATATGGAAGAAACAGCTGTAAGAACAGGGAAATATCTGCTACTAAATCCAAAACGAAGCTACCTAACAGAACGGTTGTCAATGTGTGCACTCAACTTCCAGAGTTAAACCCGTGTGTGGATTCAGCTGTCTGCAGACCCTTTCTGTGAACAGTCTCAAAACAGGCGTTTTCAGCCCAATACCGCAATATGGAAGAAACAGCTGTAAGCACAGGGAAATATCTGCTTCTAAATCCAAAACGCAGCTATCTAACAGAACGGTTGGCAATGTGTGCACTTAACTTCCAGAGTTAAACCCGTGTGTGGATTCAGCAGTCTGCAGACCCTTTCTTTGCAGAGTCTCAAAACAGGCGTTTTCAGCCCAATACCGGCATATGGAAGAAACAGCAGTAAGCACAGGGAAATATCTGCTTCTAAATCCAAAACGCAGCTACCTAACAGAACGGTTGTCAATGTGTGCACTCAACTTCCAGAGTTAAACCCGTGTGTGGGTTCAGCAGTCTGCAGACCCTTTCTGTGCAGAGTCTCAAAACAGGCGTTTTCAGCCCAATACCGGCATATGGAAGAAACAGCAGTAAGCACAGGGAAATATCTGCTTCTAAATCCAAAACGCAGCTACCTAACAGAACGGTTGTCAATGTGTGCACTTAACTTCCAGAGTAAACCCGTGTGTGGATTCAGCAGTCTGCAGACCCTTTCTGTGCAGAGTCTCAAAACAGGCGTTTTCAGCCCAATACCGGCATATGGATGAAACAGCAGTAAGCACAGGGAAATATCTGCTTCTAAATCCAAAACGCAGCTACCTAACAGAACGGTTGTCAATGTGTGCACTCAACTTCCAGAGTTAAACCCGTGTGTGGGTTCAGCAGTCTGCCGACCCTTTTTCTGCAGAGTCTCAAAACAGGCCTTTTCAGCCCAATACCGGCATATGGAAGAAACAGCAGTAAGCACAGGGAAATATCTGCTTCTAAATCCAAAACGCAGCTACCTAACAGAACGGTTGTCAATGTGTGCACTCAACTTCCAGAGTTAAACCCGTGTGTGGATTCAGCAGTCTGCAGACGCTTTCTGTGCAGAGTCTCAAAACAGGCGTTTTCAGCCCAATACCGGCATATGGAAGAAACAGCAGTAAGCACAGGGATATATCTGCTTCTAAATCCAAAACACAGCTACCTAACAGAACGGTTGTCAATGTGTGCACTCAACTTCCAGAGATAAACCCGTGTGTGGATTCAGTCGTCTGCAGACCCTTTCTGTGCAGAGTCTCAAAACAGGCGTTTTCAGCCCAATACCGGCATATGGAAGAAACAGCAGTAAGCACAGGGAAATATCTGCTTCTAAATTCAAAACGCAGCTACCTAACAGAACGGTTGTCAATGTGTGCACTCAGCTTCCAGAGTTAAACCCGTGTGTGGATGTAGCAGTCTGCAGACCCTTTCTGTGCAGAGCCTCAAAACAGGCGTTTTCAGCCCAATACCGGCATATGGAAGAAACAGCAGTTAGCACAGGGAAATATCTGCTTCTAAATCCAAAACGCAGCTACCTAACGGAACGGTTGTCAATGTGTGCACTCAACTTCCAGAGTTAAACCCGTGTGTGGGTTCAGCAGTCTGCAGACCCTTTCTGTGCAGAGTCTCAAAACAGGAGTTTTCAGCCCAATACCGGCACATGGAAGAAACAGCAGTAAGCACAGGGAAATATCTGCTTCTAAATCCAAAACGCAGCTACCTAACAGAACGGTTGTCAATGTGTGCACTCCACTTCCAGAGTTAAACCCGTCTGTGGATTCAGCAGTCTGCAGACCCTTTCTGAGCAGAGTCTCAAAACAGGAATTTTCAGCCCAATACCGGCATATGGAAGAAACAGCAGTAAGCACAGGGAAATATCTGCTTCTAAATCCAAAACGCAGCAACCTAACAGAACGGTTGTCAATGTGTGCACTCAACTTCCAGAGTTAAACCCGTGTGTGGATTCCGCAGTCTGCAGACCCTTTCTGTGCACAGTCTCAAAACAGGCGTTTTCAGCCCAATACCAGCATATGGAAGAAACAGCAGTAAGCATAGGGAAATATCTGCTTCTAAATCCAAAACGCAGCTACCTAACAGAACGGTTGTCAATGTGTGCACTCAAATTCCAGAGTTAAAAACGTGTGTGGATTCAGCAGTCTGCAGACACTTTCTGTGCAGTGTCTCAAAACAGGGGCTTTCAGCCCAATACCGGCATATGGAAGAACCAGCCGTAAGCACAGGGAAATATATGCTTCTAAATCCAAAACGCAGCTATCTAACAGAACGGTTGTCAATGTGTGCACTCAACTTGCAGTGTTAAACCAGTGTGTGGATTCAGCAGTCTGCAGACCCTTTCTGTGCACAGTCTCAAAACAGGCGTTTTCAGCCCAATACCGGCATATGGAAGAAACAGCAGTAAGCACAGGGAAATATCTGCTTCTAAATCCAAAACGCAGCTACCTAACAGAACGGTTTTCAATGTGTGCACTCAACTTCCAGAGTTAAACCCGTGTGTGGGTTCAGCAGTCTGCAGACCCTTTCTGTGCAGAGTCTCAAAACAGGCGTTTTCAGCCCAATACCGGCATATGGATGAAACAGCAGTAAGCACAGGGAAATATCTGCTTCTAAATCCAAAACGCAACTACCTAACAGAACGGTTGTCAATGTGTGCACTCAACTTCCAGAGTTAAACCCGTGTGTGGATTCAGCAGTCTGCCGACCCTTTTTCTGCAGAGTCTCAAAACAGGCCTTTTCAGCCCAATACCGGCATAAGGAAGAAACAGCAGTAAGCACAGGGAAATATCTGCTTCTAAATCCAAAACGCAGCTACCTAACAGAACGGTTGTCAATGTGTGCACTCAACTTCCAGAGTTAAACCCGTGTGTGGGTTCAGCAGTCTGCAGACCCTTTCTGTGCAGAGTCTCAAAACAGGCGTTTTCAGCCCAATACCGGCATATGGAAGAAACAGCAGTAAGCACAGGGATATATCTGCTTCTAAATCGAAAACACAGCTACCTAATAGAACGGTTGTCAATGTGTGCACTCCACTTCCAGAGTTAAACCCGTCTGTGGATTCAGCAGTCTGCAGACCCTTTCTGTGCAGAGTCTCAAAACAGGCATTTTCAGCCCAATACCGGCATATGGATGAAACAGCAGTAAGCACAGGGAAATATCTGCTTCTAAATCCAAAACGCAGCTACCTAACAGAACGGTTGTCAATGTGTGCACTCAACTTCCAGAGTTAAACCCGTGTGTGGGTTCAGCAGTCTGCCGACCCTTTTTCTGCAGAGTCTCAAAACAGGCCTTTTCAGCCCAATACCGGCATATGGAAGAAACAGCAGTAAGCACAGGGAAATATCTGCTTCTAAATCCAAAACGCAGCTACCTAACAGAACGGTTGTCAATGTGTGCACTCCACTTCCAGAGTTAAACCCGTGTGTGGATTCAGCAGTCTGCAGACCCTTTCTGTGCAGAGTCTCAAAACAGGCATTTTCAGCCCAATACCGACACATGTAAGAAACAGCAGTAAGCACAGGGAAATATCTGCTTCTACATCCAAAACGCAGCTACCTAACAGAACGGTTGTCAATGTGTGCACTCCACTTCCAGAGTTAAACCCGTCTGTGGATTCAGCAGTCTGCAGACCCTTTCTGTGCAGAGTCTCAAAGCAGGCATTTTCAGCCCAATACCGGCATATGGATGAAACAGCAGTAAGCACAGGGAAATATCTGCTTCTAAATCCAAAACGCAGCTACCTAACAGAACGGTTGTCAATGTGTGCACTCAACTTCCAGAGTTAAACCCGTGTGTGGGTTCAGCAGTCTGCCGACCCTTTTTCTGCAGAGTCTCAAAACAGGCCTTTTCAGCCCAATACCGGCATATGGAAGAAACAGCAGTAAGCACAGGGATATATCTGCTTCTAAATCCAAAACACAGCTACCTAATAGAACGGTTGTCAATGTGTGCACTCCACTTCCAGAGTTAAACCCGTCTGTGGATTCAGCAGTCTGCAGACCCTTTCTGTGCAGAGTCTCAAAACAGGAATTTTCAGCCCAATACCGGCATATGGAAGAAACAGCAGTAAGCACAGGGAAATATCTGCTTCTAAATCCAAAACGCAGCAAGCTAACAGAACGGTTGTCAATGTGTGCACTCAACTTCCAGAGTTAAACCCATGTGTGGATTCCGCAGTCTGCAGACCCTTTCTGTGCACAGTCTCAAAACAGGCGTTTTCAGCCCAATACCAGCATATGGAAGAAACAGCAGTAAGCATAGGGAAATATCTGCTTCTAAATCCAAAACGCAGCTACCTAACAGAACGGTTGTCAATGTGTGCACTCAAATTCCAGAGTTAAAAACGTGTGTGGATTCAGCAGTCTGCAGACACTTTCTGTGCAGTGTCTCAAAACAGGGGCTTTCAGCCCAATACCGGCATATGGAAGAACCAGCCGTAAGCACAGGGAAATATATGCTTCTAAATCCAAAACGCAGCTATCTAACAGAACGGTTGTCAATGTGTGCACTCAACTTCCAGAGTTAAACCCGTGTGTGGATTCAGCAGTCTGCCGACCCTTTTTCTGCAGAGTCTCAAAACAGGCCTTTTCAGCCCAATACCGGCATATGGAAGAAACAGCAGTAAGCACAGGGAAATATCTGCTTCTAAATCCAAAACGCAGCTACCTAACAGAACGGTTGTCAATGTGTGCACTCAACTTCCAGAGTTAAACCCGTGTGTGGATTCAGCAGTCTGCAGACCCTTTCTGTGCAGAGTCTCAAAACAGGCGTTTTCAGCCCAATACCGGCATATGGAAGAAACAGCAGTAAGCACAGGGATATATCTGCTTCTAAATCCAAAACACAGCTACCTAATAGAACGGTTGTCAATGTGTGCACTCAACTTCCAGAGATAAACCCGTGTGTGGATTCAGTAGTCTGCAGACCCTTTCTGTGCAGAGTCTCAAAACAGGCGTTTTCAGCCCAATACCAGCATATGGAAGAAACAGCAGTAAGCACAGGGAAATATCTGCTTCTAAATCCAAAACGCAGCTACCTAACAGAACGGTTGTCAATGTGTGCACTCAAATTCCAGAGTTAAAAACGTGTGTGGATTCAGCAGTCTGCAGACACTTTCTGTGCAGTGTCTCAAAACAGGGGCTTTCAGCCCAATACCGGCATATGGAAGAACCAGCCGTAAGCACAGGGAAATATATGCTTCTAAATCCAAAACGCAGCTATCTAACAGAACGGTTGTCAATGTGTGCACTCAACTTGCAGTGTTAAACCAGTGTGTGGATTCAGCAGTCTGCAGACCCTTTCTGTGCACAGTCTCAAAACAGGCGTTTTCAGCCCAATACCGGCATATGGAAGAAACAACAGTAAGCACAGGGAAATATCTGCTTCTAAATCCAAAACGCAGCTACCTAACAGAACGGTTTTCAATGTGTGCACTCAACTTCCAGAGTTAAACCCGTGTGTGGGTTCAGCAGTCTGCAGACCCTTTCTGTGCAGAGTCTCAAAACAGGCGTTTTCAGCCCAATACCGGCATATGGATGAAACAGCAGTAAGCACAGGGAAATATCTGCTTCTAAATCCAAATCGCAGCTACCTAACAGAACGGTTGTCAATGTGTGCACTCAACTTCCAGAGTTAAACCCGTGTGTGGATTCAGCAGTCTGCCGAACCTTTTTCTGCAGAGTCTCAAAACAGGCCTTTTCAGCCCAATACCGGCATATGGAAGAAACAGCAGTAAGCACTGGGAAATATCTGCTTCTAAATCCAAAACGCAGCTACCTAACAGAACGGTTGTCAATGTGTGCACTCAACTTCCAGAGTTAAACCCGTGTGTGGATTCAGCAGTCTGCAGACCCTTTCTGTGCAGAGTCTCAAAACAGGCGTTTTCAGCCCAATACCGGCATATGGAAGAAACAGCAGTAAGCACAGGGATATATCTGCTTCTAAATCCAAAACACAGCTACCTAATAGAACGGTTGTCAATGTGTGCAGTCAACTTCCAGAGATAAACCCGTGTGTGGATTCAGTAGTCTGCAGACCCTTTCTGTGCAGAGTCTCAAAACAGGAGTTATCAGCCCAATACCGGCATATGGAAGAAACAGCAGTAAGCACAGGGAAATATCTGCTTCTAAATCCAAAACGCAGCTACCTAACAGAACGGTTGTCAATGTGTGCACTCAACTTCCAGAGTTAAACCCGTGTGTGGGTTCAGCAGTCTGTAGAACCTTTCTGTGCAGAGTCTCAAAACAGGAGTTTTCAGCCCAATACCGGCACATGTAAGAAACAGCAGTAAGCACAGGGAAATATCTGCTTCTACATCCAAAACGCAGCTACCTAACAGAACGGTTGTCAATGTGTGCACTCCACTTCCAGAGTTAAACCCGTCTGTGGATTCAGCAGTCTGCAGACCCTTTCTGTGCAGAGTCTCAAAACAGGCATTTTCAGCCCAATACCGGCATATGGAATAAACAGCAGTAAGCACAGGGAAATATCTGCTTCTAAATCCAAAACGCAGTAACCTAACAGAACGGTTGTCAATGTGTGCACTCAACTTCCAGAGTTAAACCCGTGTGTGGATTCAGCAGTCTGCAGACCCTTTCTGTGCAGAGTCTCAAAACAGGCGTTTTCAGCCCAATACCGGCATATGGAAGAAACAGCAGTAAGCACAGGGAAATATCTGCCTCTAAATCCAAAAGTCAGCTACCTAACAGAACGGTTGTCAATGTGTGCACTCAACTTCCGGATTTAAACCCGTGTGTGGATTCAGCATTCTGCAGACGCACTCTGTGCAGAGTCTCAAAAGAGGCGTTTTCAGCGCAATACCGGCATATGGAAGAAACAGTATTAAGCACAGGGAAGTATCTGCTTCTAAATCCAAAACACAGATACCTAACAGAACGGTTGTCAATGTGTGCACTCAACTTGCAGAGTTAAACCCGTGTGTGGATTCAGCAGTCTGCAGACACTTTCTGTGCAGAGTCTCAAAACAGGCGTTTTCAGCCCAATACCGGCATATGGATGAAACAGCAGTAAGCACAGGGAAATATCTGCTTCTAAATCCAAAACGCAACTACCTAACAGAACGGTTGTCAATGTGTGCACTCAACTTCCAGAGTTAAACCCGTGTGTGGATTCAGCAGTCTGCCGACCCTTTTTCTGCAGAGTCTCAAAACAGGCGTTTTCAGCCCAATACCGGCATATGGAAGAAACAGCGGTAAGCACAGGGAAATATCTGCTTCTAAATCCAAAACGCAGCTACCTAACAGAACGGTTGTCAATGTGTGCACTCAACTTCCAGAGTTAAACCCGTGTGTGGATTCAGCAGTCTGCAGACCCTTTCTGTGCAGAGTCTCAAAACAGGCGTTTTCAGCCCAATACCGGCATATGGAAGAAACAGCAGTAAGCACAGGGATATATCTGCTTCTAAATCCAAAACACAGCTACCTAATAGAACGGTTGTCAATGTGTGCACTCAACTTCCAGAGATAAACCCGTGTGTGGATTCAGTAGTCTGCAGACCCTTTCTGTGCAGAGTCTCAAAACAGGCGTTTTCAGCCCAATACCGGCATATGGAAGAAACAGCAGTAAGCACAGGGAAATATCTGCTTCTAAATCCAAAACGCAGCTACCTAACAGAACGGTTGTCAATGTGTGCACTCAACTTCCAGAGTTAAACCCGTGTGTGGATGCAGCAGTCTGCAGACCCTTTCTGTGCAGAGCCTCAAAACAGGCGTTTTCAGCCCAATACCGGCATATGGAAGAAACAGCAGTTAGCACAGGGAAATATCTGCTTCTAAATCCAAAACGCAGCTACCTAACAGAACGGTTGTCAATGTGTGCACTCAACTTCCAGAGTTAAACCCGTGTGTGGGTTCAGCAGTCTGCAGACCCTTTCTGTGCAGAGTCTCAAAACAGGAGTTTTCAGCCCAATACCGGCACATGGAAGAAACAGCAGTAAGCACAGGGAAATATCTGCTTCTAAATCCAAAACGCAGCTACCTAACAGAACGGTTGTCAATGTGTGCACTCCACTTCCAGAGTTAAACCCGTCTGTGGATTCAGCAGTCTGCAGACCCTTTCTGTGCAGAGTCTCAAAACAGGCATTTTCAGCCCAATACCGGCATATGGAAGAAACAGCAGTAAGCACAGGGAAATATCTGCTTCTAAATCCAAAACGCAGTAACCTAACAGAACGGTTGTCAATGTGTGCACTCAACTTCCAGAGTTAAACCCGTGTGTGGATTCAGCAGTCTGCAGACCCTTTCTGTGCAGAGTCTCAAAACAGGCGTTTTCAGCCCAATACCGGCATATGGAAGAAACAGCAGTAAGCACAGGGAAATATCTGCCTCTAAATCCAAAAGGCAGCTACCTAACAGAACGGTTGTCAATGTGTGCACTCAACTTCTGGATTTAAACCCGAGTGTGGATTCAGCATTCTGCAGACGCACTCTGTGCAGAGTCTCAAAAGAGGCGTTTTCAGCGCAATACCGGCATATGGAAGAAACAGTATTAAGCACAGGGAAGTATCTGCTTCTAAATCCAAAACACAGATACCTAACAGAACGGTTGTCAATGTGTGCACTCAACTTGCAGAGTTAAACCCGTGTGTGGATTCAGCAGTCTGCAGACACTTTCTGTGCAGAGTCTCAAAACAGGCGTTTTCAGCCCAATACCGGCATATGGAAGAACCAGCCGTAAGCACAGGGAAATATATGCTTCTAAATCCAAAACGCAGCTATCTAACAGAACGGTTGTCAATGTGTGCACTCAACTTGCAGAGTTAAACCCATGTGTGGATTCAGCAGTCTGCAGACCCTTTCTGTGCAGAGTCTCAAAACAGGCGTTTTCAGCGCAATACCGGCATATGGAAGAAACAGCTGTAAGAACAGGGAAATATCTGCTTCTAAATCCAAAGCGCAGCTACCTGACAGATCGGTTGTCATTGTGTGCACTCAACTTCCAGAGTAAAACCCGTGTGTGGATTCAGCAGTCTGCAGACCCTTTATGTGCAGAGTCTCAAAACAGGCGTTTTCAGCCCAATACCGGCCTATGGAAGAAACAGCAGTAAGCACTGGGAAATATCTGCTTCTAAATCCAAAACGTAGCTACCTAACAAAACGGTTGTCAATGTGTTCACTCAACTTCCAGAGTTAAACCCGTGTTTGGATTCAGCAGTTTGCAGGCCCTTTCTGTGCAGAGTCTCAAAACAGGCGTTTTCAGCCCAATACCTGAATATGGAAGAAACAGCAGTAAGCACAGGGAAATATCTGCTTCTAAATCCAAAACGCAGCTACCTAAGAGAACGGTTGTCAATGTGTGCAATCAACTTCCAGAGTTAAACTCGTGTGTGGATTCACCGGTCTGCAGACCCTTTATGTGCAGAGCCTCAAAACAGGCGTTTTCAGCCCAATGCCGGCATATGGAAGAAACAGCAGTAAGCAAAGGGAAATATCTGCTTCTAAAGCCGAAACGCAGCTACCTAACAGAACGGTTGTCAATGTGTGCACTGAATTTACAGAGTTAAACCCGTGTGTGGGATCAGCAGTCTGCAGACCCTTTCTGTGCAGAGTCTCAAAACAGGCGTTTTCAGCCCTATACCGGCATATGGAAGAAACAGCAGTAAGCACAGGGAAATATCTGCTTCTAAATCCAAAACGCAGCTACCTAACAGAACGGTTGTCAATGTGTGCACTCAACTTCCAGAGTTAAACCCGTGTGTGGGTTCAGCAGTCTGCAGACCCTTTCAGTGCAGAGTCTCAAAACATGCCTTTTCAGCCCAATACCGGTATAAGGAAGAAACTGCAGTAAGCACTGGGAAATGTCTGCTTCTAAATCCAAAACGCAGCTACCTAACAGAACGGTTGTCAATGTGTCCACTCAACTTCCAGAGTTAAAGCCGTGTGTGGGTTCAGCAGTCTGCACACCCTTTCTGTGCAGAGTCTCAAAAGAGGCGTTGTCAGCCCAATACCGGCGTATGGAAGAAACAGCAGTAAGCACAGGGAAATATCTGCTTCTAAATCCAAAACGCAGCTACCTAACAGAACGGTTGTCAATGTGTGCACTCAACTTGCTGAGTTAAACCCGTGTGTGGATTCAGCAGTCTGCAGACCCTTTCTGTGCAAAGTCTCAAAACAGGCGTTTTCAACCCAATACCGGCATATGGAAGAAACAGCAGTAAGCACAGGGAAATATCTGCTTCTAAATCCAAAACGCAGCGACCTAACAGAACGGTTGTCAATGTGTTCACTCAACTTCCAGAGTTAAACCCGTGTGTGGATTCAGCAGTCTGCAGACCCTTTCTGTGCACAGTCTCAAAACAGGCGTTTTCAGCCCAATACCGGCATATGGAAGAAACAGCAGTAAGCACAGGGAAATATCTGCTTCTAAATCCAAAACGCAGCTACCTAACAGAACGATTGTCAATGTGTCCACTCAACTTCCAGAGTTAAACCCGTGTGTGGATGCAGCAGTCTGCAGACCCTTTCTGTGCAGAGACTCAAAACAGGCGTTTTCAGCCCAATACCGGCATATGGAAGAAACAGCAGTAAGCACAGGGAAATATCTGCTTCTAAATCCAAAACGAAGCTACCTAACAGAACGGTTGTCAATGTGTGCACTCAACTTCCAGAGTTAAACCCGTGTGTGGGTTCAGCAGTCTGCAGACCCTTTCTGTGCTGAGTCTCAAAACAGGCGTTTTCAGCCCAATACCGGTATAAGGAAGAAACTGCAGTAAGCAGTGGGAAATATCTGCTTCTATATCCAAAACGCAGCTACCTAACAGAACGGTTGTCAATGTGTCCACTCAACTTCCAGAGTTAAAGCCGTGTGTGGGTTCAGCAGTCTGCAGACCCTTTCTGTGCAGAGTCTCAAAAGAGGCGTTTTCAGCCCAATACCGGCATATGGAAGAAACAGCAGTAAGCACAGGGAAATATCTGCTTCTAAATCCAAAACGCAGCTACCTAACAGAACGGTTTTCAATGTGTGCACTCAACTTCCAGAGTTAATCCCGTGTGTGGATGCTGCAGTCTGCAGACCCTTTCTGTGCAGAGTCTCAAAACAGGCCTTTTCAGCCCAATACCGGTATATGGAAGGAACTGCAGTAAGCACTGGGAAGTATCTGCTTCTAAATCCAAAACGCAGCTACCTAACAGAACGGTTGTGAATGTGTCCACTCAACTTCCAGAGTTAAAGCCGTGTGTGGGTTCAGCAGACTGCAGACCCTTTCTGTGCAGAGTCTCAAAACAGGTGTTTTCAGCCCAATACCGGCATATGGAAGAAACAGCAGTAAGCACAGGGAAATATCTGCTTCTAAATCCAAAACGCAGCTACCTAAGAGAACGGTTGTCAATGTGTGCACTCAACTTCCAGAGTTAAACCCGTGTGTGGATTCAGCAGTCTGCAGACCCTTTCTGTGCAGAGTCTCAAAACAGGCGTTTTCATCCCAATACCGGCACATGGAAGAAAGAGCAGTAAGCACAGGGAAATATCTGCTTCTAAATCCAAAACGCAGCGATCTAACAGAACGGTTGTCAATGTGTGCACTCAACTTCCAGAGTTAAACCCGTGTGTGGATTCAGCAGTCTGCAGACCATTTCTGTGCACAGTCTCAAAACAGGCGTTTTCAGCCCAATACCGGCATATGGAAGAAACAGCAGTAAGCACAGGGAAATATCTGCTTCTAAATCCAAAACGCAGCTACCTAACAGAACGGTTGTCAATGTGTGCACTCAACTTCCAGAGTTAATCCCGTGTGTGGATGCTGCAGTCTGCAGACCCTTTCTGTGCAGAGACTCAAAACAGGCGTTTTCAGCCCAAAACCGGCATATGGAAGAAACAGCAGTAAGCACAGGGAAATATCTGCTTCTAAATCCAAAACGCAGCTACCTAACAGAACGGTTGTCAATGTGTGCACTCAACTTCCTGAGATAAACCCGTGTGTGGATTCAGCTGTCTGTAGACCCTTTCTGTGAACAGTCTCAAATCATGCGTTTTCAGCCCAATACCGGCATATGGAAGAAACAGCAGTAAGCACAGGGAAATATCTGCTTCTAAATCCAAAACGCAGCTATCTAACAGAACGGTTGTCAATGTGTGCACTCAACGTCCAGAGTTAAACCCTTGTGTGGGTTCAGCAGTCTGCAGACCCTTTCTGTGCAGAGTCTCAAAACAGGCGTTTTCAGCCCAATACCGGCATATGGAAGAAACAGCAGTAAGCACTGGGAAAAATCTGCTTCTAAATCCAAAAAGCAGCTACCTAACAGAACGGTTGTCAATGTGTGCACTCAAGTTCCAGAGTTAAACCTGTGTGTGGGTTCAGCAGTCTGCAGACCCTTTCTGTGCAGAGTCTCAAAACAGGCCTTTTCAGCCCAATACCGGTATATGGAAGGAACTGCAGTAAGCACTGGGAAATATCTGCTTCTAAATCCAAAACGCAGCTACCTAACAGAACGGTTTTGAATGTGTCCACTCAACTTCCAGAGTTAAAGCCGTGTGTGGGTTCAGCAGACTGCAGACCCTTTCTGTGCAGAGTCTCAAAACAGGTGTTTTCAGCCCAATACCGGCATATGGAAGAAACAGCAGAAAGCACAGGGAAATATCTGCTTCTAAATCCAAAACGCAGCTACCTAGCAGAACGGTTGTCAATGTGTGCACTCAACATACAGAGTTGAACCCGTGTGTGGGATCAGCAGTCTGCAGACCCTTTCTGTGCAGAGTCTCAAAACAGGCGTTTTCAGCCCTATACCGGCATATGGAAGAAACAGCAGTAAGCACAGGGAAATATCTGCTTCTAAATCCAAAACGCAGCTGCCTAACAGAACGGTTGTCAATGTGTACACTCAACTTCCAGAGTTAAACCCGTGTGTGGATTCATCAGTCTACAGACACTTTCTGTGCAGTGTCTCAAAACAGGCGTTTTCAGCCCAATACCGGCATATGGAAGAAACAGCAGTAAGCACAGGGAAATATCTGCTTCTAAATCCAAAACGCAGCTACCTAACAGATCGGTTGGCAATGTGTGCACTCAACTTCCAGAGTTAAACCCGTGTGTGGATTCAGCAGTCTGCAGACCCTTTCTGTGCAGAGTCTCAAAACAGGCGTTTTCAGCCCAATACCGGCATATGGAAGAAACCGCAGTAAGCACTGGGAAATATCTGCTTCTAAATCAAAAACGCAGATACCTAACAGAACGGTTGTCAATGTGTCCACTCAACTTCCAGAGTTAAACCCGTGTGTGGGTTCAGCAGTCTGCCGACCTTTTCTGTGCAGAGTCTCAAAACAGGCGTTTTCAGCCCAATACCGGCATATGGAAGAAACAGCTGTAAGGACAGGGAAGTATCTGCTTCTAAATCAAAAACACAGATACCTAACAGAACGGTTGTCAATGTGTGCACTCAACTTGCTGAGATAAACCCGTGTGTGGATTCAGCAGTCTGCAGACCCTTTCTGTGCAGAGTCTCAAAACAGGCGTTTTCAGCCCAATACAGGCACATGGAAGAAACAGCAGTAAGCACAGGGAAATATCTGCTTCTAAATCCAAAATGCAGCGATCTAACAGAACGGTTGTCAATGTGGGCACTCAACTTACTGAGTTAAACCCGTGTGTGGATTCAGCAGTCTGAAGACCATTTCTGTGCACAGTCTCAAAACAGGCGTTTTCAGCCCAATACCGGCATATGGAAGAAACAGCAGTAAGCACAGGGAAATATCTGCTTCTAAATCCAAAACGCAGCTACCTAACAGAACGGTTGTCAATGTGTGCACTCAACTTCCTGAGATAAACCCGTGTGTGGATTCAGCTGTCTGTAGACCCTTTCTGTGAACAGTCTCAAAACATGCGTTTTCAGCCCAATACCGGCATATGGAAGAAACAGCAATAAGCACAGGGAAATATCTGCTTCTAAATCCAAAACGCAGCTATCTAACAGAACGGTTGTCAATGTGTGCACTCAACGTCCAGAGTTAAACCCTTGTGTGGGTTCAGCAGTCTGCAGACCCTTTCTGTGCAGAGTCTCAAAACAGGCGTTTTCAGCCCAATACCGGCATATGGAAGAAACAGCAGTAAGCACTGGGAAAAATCTGCTTCTAAATCCAAAACGCAGCTACCTAACAGAACGGTTGTCAATGTGTGCACTCAAGTTCCAGAGTTAAACCTGTGTGTGGGTTCAGCAGTCTGCAGACCCTTTCTGTGCAGAGTCTCAAAACAGGCCTTTTCAGCCCAATACCGGTATATGGAAGGAACTGCAGTAAGCACTGGGAAGTATCTGCTTCTAAATCCAAAACGCAGCTACCTAACAGAACGGTTGTGAATGTGTCCACTCAACTTCCAGAGTTAAAGCCGTGTGTGGGTTCAGCAGACTGCAGACCCTTTCTGTGCAGAGTCTCAAAACAGGTGTTTTCAGCCCAATACCGGCATATGGAAGAAACAGCAGTAAGCACAGGGAAATATCTGCTTCTAAATCCAAAACGCAGCTACCTAAGAGAACGGTTGTCAATGTGTGCACTCAACTTCCAGAGTTAAACTCGTGTGTGGATTCAGCAGTCTGCAGACCCTTTCTGTGCAGAGCCTCAAAACAGGCGTTTTCAGCCCAATACCGGCATATGGAAGAAACAGCAGAAAGCACAGGGAAATATCTGCTTCTAAATCCAAAACGCAGCTACCTAGCAGAACGGTTGTCAATGTGTGCACTCAACATACAGAGTTGAACCCGTGTGTGGGATCAGCAGTCTGCAGACCCTTTCTGTGCAGAGTCTCAAAACAGGCATTTTCAGCCCTATACCGGCATATGGAAGAAACAGCAGTAAGCACAGGGAAATATCTGCTTCTAAATCCAAAACGCAGCTGCCTAACAGAACGGTTGTCAAGGTGTACATTCAACTTCCAGAGTTAAACCCGTGTGTGGATTCAGCAGTCTACAGACACTTTCTGTGCAGTGTCTCAAAACAGGCGTTTTCAGCCCAATACCGGCATATGGAAGAAACAGCAGTAAGCACAGGGAAATGTCTGCTTCTAAATCCAAAAGGCAGCTACCTAACAGATCGGTTGTCAATGTGTGCACTCAACTTCCAGAGTTAAACCCGTGTGTGGGTTCAGCAGTCTGCAGACCCTTTCTGTGCAGAGTCTCAAAAGAGGCGTTTTCAGTCCAATACCGGCATATGGAAGAAACAGCAGTAAGCACAGGGAAATATCTGCTTCTAAATCCAAAACGCAGCTACCTAACAGAACGGTTGTCAATGTGTGCACTCAACTTGCTGAGTTAAACCCGTGTGTGGATTCAGCAGTCTGCAGACCCTTTCTGTGCAGAGTCTCAAAACAGGCGTTTTCATCCCAATACCGGCACATGGAAGAAAGAGCAGTAAGCACAGGGAAATATCTGCTTCTAAATCCAAAACGCAGCGATCTAACAGAACGGTTGTCAATGTGTGCACTCAACTTCCAGAGTTAAACCCGTGTGTGGATTCAGCAGTCTGCAGACCATTTCTGTGCACAGTCTCAAAACTGGCGTTTTCAGCCCAATACCGGCATATGGAAGAAACAGCAGTAAGCACAGGGAAATATCTGCTTCTAAATCCAAAACGCAGCTACCTAACAGAACGGTTGTCAATGTGTGCACTCAACTTCCAGAGTTAATCCCGTGTGTGGATGCTGCAGTCTGCAGACCCTTTCTGTGCAGAGACTCAAAACAGGCGTTTTCAGCCCAAAACCGGCATATGGAAGAAACAGCAGTAAGCACAGGGAAATATCTGCTTCTAAATCCAAAACGCAGCTACCTAACAGAACGGTTGTCAATGTGTGCACTCAACTTCCTGAGATAAACCCGTGTGTGGATTCAGCTGTCTGTAGACCCTTTCTGTGAACAGTCTCAAAACATGCGTTTTCAGCCCAATACCGGCATATGGAAGAAACAGCAGTAAGCACAGGGAAATATCTGCTTCTAAATCCAAAACGCAGCTATCTAACAGAACGGTTGTCAATGTGTGCACTCAACGTCCAGAGTTAAACCCTTGTGTGGGTTCAGCAGTCTGCAGACCCTTTCTGTGCAGAGTCTCAAAACAGGCGTTTTCAGCCCAATACCGGCATATGGAAGAAACAGCAGTAAGCACTGGGAAAAATCTGCTTCTAAATCCAAAACGCAGCTACCTAACAGAACGGTTGTCAATGTGTGCACTCAAGTTCCAGAGTTAAACCTGTGTGTGGGTTCAGCAGTCTGCAGACCCTTTCTGTGCAGAGTCTCAAAACAGGCCTTTTCAGCCCAATACCGGTATATGGAAGGAACTGCAGAAAGCACTGGGAAATATCTGCTTCTAAATCCAAAACGCAGCTACCTAACAGAACGGTTGTGAATGTGTCCACTCAACTTCCAGAGTTAAAGCCGTGTGTGGGTTCAGCAGACTGCAGACCCTTTCTGTGCAGAGTCTCAAAACAGGTGTTTTCAGCCCAATACCGGCATATGGAAGAAACAGCAGAAAGCACAGGGAAATATCTGCTTCTAAATCCAAAACGCAGCTACCTAGCAGAACGGTTGTCAATGTGTGCACTCAACATACAGAGTTGAACACGTGTGTGGGATCAGCAGTCTGCAGACCCTTTCTGTGCAGAGTCTCAAAACAGGCGTTTTCAGCCCTATACCGGCATATGGAAGAAACAGCAGTAAGCACAGGGAAATATCTGCTTCTAAATCCAAAACGCAGCTGCCTAACAGAACGGTTGTCAATGTGTACACTCAACTTCCAGAGTTAAACCCGTGTGTGGATTCATCAGTCTACAGACACTTTCTGTGCAGTGTCTCAAAACAGGCGTTTTCAGCCCAATACCGGCATATGGAAGAAACAGCAGCAAGCACAGGGAAATATCTGCTTCTAAATCCAAAACGCAGCTACCTAACAGATCGGTTGGCAATGTGTGCACTCAACTTCCAGAGTTAAACCCGTGTGTGGATTCAGCAGTCTGCAGACCCTTTCTGTGCAGAGTCTCAAAACAGGCGTTTTCAGCCCAATACCGGCATATGGAAGAAACCGCAATAAGCACTGGGAAATATCTGCTTCTAAATCAAAAACGCAGATACCTAACAGAACGGTTTTCAATGTGTCCACTCAACTTCCAGAGTTAAACCCGTGTGTGGGTTCAGCAGTCTGCAGACCCTTTCTGTGCAGAGTCTCAAAAGAGGCGTTTTCAGTCCAATACCGGCATATGGAAGAAAGAGCAGTAAGCACAGGGAAATATCTGCTTCTAAATCCAAAACGCAGCTACCTAACAGAACGGTTGTCTATGTGTGCACTCAACTTGCTGAGTTAAACCCGTGTGTGGATTCAGCAGTCTGCAGACCCTTTCTGTGCAGAGTCTCAAAACAGGCGTTTTCAGCCCAATACCGGCACATGGAAGAAAGAGCAGTAAGCACAGGGAAATATCTGCTTCTAAATCCAAAACGCAGCTACCTAACAGAACGGTTGTCAATGTTTGCACTCAACTTCCAGAGTTAAACCCGTGTGTGGGTTCAGCAGTCTGCAGACCCTTTCTGTGCAGAGTCTCAAAAGAGGCGTTTTCAGTCCAATACCGGCATATGGAAGAAAGAGCAGTAAGCACAGGGAAATATCTGCTTCTAAATCCAAAACGCAGCTACCTAACAGAACGGTTGTCAATGTGTGCACTCAACTTGCTGAGTTAAACCCGTGTGTGGATTCAGCAGTCTGCAGACCCTTTCTGTGCAGAGTCTCAAAACAGGCGTTTTCAGCCCAATACCGGCACATGGAAGAAAGAGCAGTAAGCACAGGGAAATATCTGCTTCTAAATCCAAAACGCAGCTACCTAACAGAACGGTTGTCAATGTGTGCACTCAACTTCCAGAGTTAAACCCGTGTGTGGATTCAGAAGTCTGCAGACCATTTCTGTGCACAGTCTCAAAACAGGCGTTTTCAGCCCAATACCGGCATATGGAAGAAACAGCAGTAAGCACAGGGAAATATCTGCTTCTAAATCCAAAACGCAGCTACCTAACAGAACGGTTGTCAATGTGTGCACTCAACTTCCAGAGTTAATCCCGTGTGTGGATGCTGCAGTCTGCAGACCCTTTCTGTGCAGAGACTCAAAACAGGCGTTTTCAGTCCAATACCGGCATATGGAAGAAACAGCAGTAAGCAAAGGGAAATATCTGCTTCTAAATCCAAAACGCAGCTACCTAACAGAACGGATGTCAATGTGTGCACTCAACTTCCTGAGATAAACCCGTGTGTGGATTCAGCTGTCTGTAGACCCTTTCTGTGAACAGTCTCAAAACATGCGTTTTCAGCCCAATACCGGCATATGGAAGAAACAGCAGTAAGCACAGGGAAATATCTGCTTCTAAATCCAAAACGCAGCTATCTAACAGAACGGTTGTCAATGTGTGCACTCAACGTCCAGAGTTAAAACCTTGTGTGGGTTCAGCAATCTGCAGACCCTTTCTGTGCAGAGTATCAAAACAGGCGTTTTCAGCCCAATACCGGCATATGGAAGAAACAGCAGTAAGCACTGGGAAAAATCTGCTTCTAAATCCAAAACGCAGCTACCTAACAGAACGGTTGTCAATGTGTGCACTCAAGTTCCAGAGTTAAACCTGTGTGTGGGTTCAGCAGTCTGCAGACCCTTTCTGTGCAGAGTCTCAAAACAGGCCTTTTCAGCCCAATACCGGTATATGGAAGGAACTGCAGTAAGCACTGGGAAATATCTGCTTCTAAATCCAAAACGCAGCTACCTAACAGAACGGTTGTGAATGTGTCCACTCAACTTCCAGAGTTAAAGCCGTGTGTGGGTTCAGCAGACTGCAGACCCTTTCTGTGCAGAGTCTCAAAACAGGTGTTTTGAGCCCAATACCGGCATATGGAAGAAACAGCAGAAAGCACAGGGAAATATCTGCTTCTAAATCCAAAACGCAGCTACCTAGCAGAACGGTTGTCAATGTGTGCACTCAACATACAGAGTTGAACCCGTGTGTGGGATCAGCAGTCTGCAGACCCTTTCTGTGCAGAGTCTCAAAACAGGCTTTTTCAGCCCTATACCGGCATATGGAAGAAACAGCAGTAAGCACAGGGAAATATCTGCTTCTAAATCCAAAACGCAGCTGCCTAACAGAACGGTTGTCAATGTGTACACTCAACTTCCAGAGTTAAACCCGTGTGTGGATTCAGCAGTCTACAGACACTTTCTGTGCAGTGTCTCAAAACAGGCGTTTTCAGCCCAATACCGGCATATGGAAGAAACAGCAGTAAGCACAGGGAAATATCTGCTTCTAAATCCAAAACGCAGCTACCTAACAGATCGGTTGGCAATGTGTGCACTCAACTTCCAGAGTTAAACCCGTGTGTGGATTCAGCAGTCTGCAGACCCTTTCTGTGCAGAGTCTCAAAACAGGCGTTTTCAGCCCAATACCGGCATATGGAAGAAACCGCAGTAAGCACTGGGAAATATCTGCTTCTAAATCAAAAACGCAGATACCTAACAGAACGGTTGTCAATGTGTCCACTCAACTTCCAGAGTTAAACCCGTGTGTGGGTTCAGCAGTCTGCAGACCCTTTCTGTGCAGAGTCTCAAAACAGGCGTTTTCAGCCCAATACCGGCATATGGAAGAAACAGCTGTAAGGACAGGGAAGTATCTGCTTCTAAATCAAAAACACAGATACCTAACAGAACGGTTGTCAATGTGTGCACTCAGATTCCAGAGTTAAACCCGTGTGTGGATTCAGCAGTCTGCAGACACTTTCTGTGCAGTGTCTCAAAACAGTTGTTTTCAGCCCAATACCGGCATAATGAAGAACCAGCCGTAAGCACAGGGAAATATCTGCTTATGAATCCAAAACGCAGCTATCTAACAGAACGGTTGTCAATGTGTGCACTCAACTTGCAGAGTTAAACCCGTGTGTGGATTCAGAAGTCTGCAGACCCTTTCTGTGCAGAGTCTCAAAACAGGCGTTTTCAGCCCAATACCAGCATATGGAAGAAACAGCAGTAAGCACAGGGAAATATCGGCTTCTAAATCCAAAACGCAGCTACCTAACAGAACGGTTGTCAATGTGTTCACTCAACTTCCAGAGTTAAACCCGTGTGTGGATTCAGCAGTCTTCAGACCCTTTCTGTGCAGAGTCTCAAAACAGGCGTTTTCAGCCCAATACCGGCATATGGAAGAAACAGCAGTAAGCACAGGGAAATATCTGCTTCTAAATCCCAAACGCAGCTACCTAACAGAACGGTTGTCAATGTGTGCACTCAACTTCCAGAGTTAAACCCGTGTGTGGGTTCAGCAGTCTGCATACCCTTTCTGTGCACAGTCTCAAAACAGGCGTTTTCAGCCCAATACCGGCATATGGAAGAAACAGCAGTAAGCACAGGGAAATATCTGCTTCTAAATCCAAAACGCAGCTACCTAATAGAACGGTTGTCAATGTGTGCACTCAACTTCCAGAGATAAACCCGTGTGTTGATTCAGCAGTCTGCAGACCCTTTCTGTGCAGAGTCTCAAAACAGGCGTTTTCAGCCCAATACGGGCATATGGAAGAAACAGCAGTAAGCAGAAGGAAATATCTGCTTCTATATCCAAAACGCAGCTACCTAACAGAACGGTTGTCAATGTGTGCACTCAACTTACAGAGTTAAACCCGTGTGTCGATGCAGCAGTCTGCAGACCCTTTCTGTGCAGAGCCTCAAAACAGGCGTTTTCAGCCCAATACCGGCATATGGAAGAAACAGCAGTAAGCACTGGGAAAAATCTGCTTCTAAATCCAAAACGCAGCTACCTAACAGAACGGTTGTCAATGTGTGCACTCAAGTTCCAGAGTTAAACCTGTGTGTGGGTTCAGCAGTCTGCAGACCCTTTCTGTGCAGAGTCTCAAAACAGGCCTTTTCAGCCCAATACCGGTATATGGAAGGAACTGCAGTAAGCACTGGGAAGTATCTGCTTCTAAATCCAAAACGCAGCTACCTAACAGAACGGTTGTGAATGTGTCCACTCAACTTCCAGAGTTAAAGCCGTGTGTGGGGTCAGCAGACTGCAGAACCTTTCTGTGCAGAGTCTCAAAACAGGTGTTTTCAGCCCAATACCGGCATATGGAAGAAACAGCAGTAAGCACAGGGAAATATCTGCTTCTAAATCCAAAACGCAGCTACCTAAGAGAACGGTTGTCAATGTGTGCACTCAACTTCCAGAGTTAATCTCGTGTGTGGATTCAGCAGTCTGCAGACCCTTTCTGTGCAGAGCCTCAAAACAGGCGTTTTCAGCCCAATACCGGCATATGGAAGAAACAGCAGTAAGCACAGGGAAATATCTGCTTCTAAATCCAAAATGCAGCTACCTAGCAGAACGGTTGTCAAGGTGTGCACTCAACTTCCAGAGTTAAACCCGTGTGTGGATTCAGCAGTCTGCAGACCCTTTCTGTGCAGAGTCTCAAAACAGGCGTTTTCAGCCCAATACCGGCATATGGAAGAAACCGCAGTAAGCACTGGGAAATATCTGCTTCTAAATCCAAAACGCAGCTATCTAACAGAACGGTTGTCAATGTGTGCACTCAACTTCCAGAGTTAAACCCGTGTGTGGATTCAGCAGTCTGCAGACCCTTTCTGTGCAGAGTCTCAAAACAGGCGTTTTCCGCTCAACACCGGCATATGGAAGAAAAGGCAGTAAGCACAGGGAAATATCTGCTTCTAAATCCAAAACGCAGCTACCTAACAGAACGGTTGTCAATGTGTCCACTCAACTTCCAGAGTTAAACCCGTGTGTGGGTTCAGCAGTCTGCAGACCCTTTCTGTGCAGAGTCTCAAAAGAGGCGTTTTCAGTCCAATACCGGCATATGGAAGAAACAGCAGTAAGCACAGGGAAATATCTGCTTCTAAATCCAAAACGCAGCTACCTAACAGAACGGTTGTCAATGTGTGCACTCAACTTGCTGAGTTAAACCCGTGTGTGGATTAAGCAGTCTGCAGACCCTTTCTGTGCAGAGTCTCAAACAGGCGTTTTCAGCCCAATACCGGCACATGGAAGAAACAGCAGTAAGCACAGGGAAATATCTGCTTCTAAATCCAAAACGCAGCGATCTAACAGAACGGTTGTCAATGTGTGCACTCAACTTCCAGAGTTAAACCCGTGTGTGGATTCAGCAGTCTGCAGACCATTTCTGTGCACAGTCTCAAAACAGGCGTTTTCAGCCCAATACCGGCATATGGAAGAAACAGCAGTAAGCACAGGGAAATATCTGCTTCTAAATCCAAAACGCAGCTACCTAACAGAACGGTTGTCAATGTGTGCACTCAACTTCCAGAGTTAATCCCGTGTGTGGATGCTGCAGTCTGCAGACCCTTTCTGTGCACAGACTCAAAACAGGCGTTTTCAGCCCAATACCGGCATATGGAAGAAACAGCAGTAAGCACAGGGAAATATCTGCTTCTAAATCCAAAACGCAGCTACCTAACAGAACGGTTGTCAATGTGTGCACTCAACTTCCTGAGATAAACCCGTGTGTGGATTCAGCTGTCTGTAGACCCTTTCTGTGAACAGTCTCAAAACATGCGTTTTCAGCCCAATACCGGCATATGGAAGAAACAGCAGTAAGCACAGGGAAATATCTGCTTCTAAATCCAAAACGCAGCTATCTAACAGAACGGTTGTCAATGTGTGCACTCAACGTCCAGAGTTAAACCCTTGTGTGGGTTCAGCTGTCTGCAGACCCTTTCTGTGCAGAGTCTCAAAACAGGCGTTTTCAGCCCAATACCGGCATATGGAAGAAACAGCAGTAAGCACTGGGAAAAATCTGCTTCTAAATCCAAAACGAAGCTACCTAACAGAACGGTTGTCAATGTGTGCACTCAAGTTCCAGAGTTAAACCTGTGTGTGGGTTCAGCAGTCTGCAGACCATTTCTGTGCACAGTCTCAAAACAGGTGTTTTCAGCCCAATACCGGCATATGGAAGAAACAGCAGAAAGCACAGGGAAATATCTGCTTCTAAATCCAAAACGCAGCTACCTAGCAGAACGGTTGTCAATGTGTGCACTCAACATACAGAGTTGAACCCGTGTGTGGGATCAGCAGTCTGCAGACCCTTTCTGTGCAGAGTCTCAAAACAGGCGTTTTCAGCCCTATACCGGCATATGGAAGAAACAGCAGTAAGCACAGGGAAATATCTGCTTCTAAATCCAAAACGCAGCTGCCTAACAGAACGGTTGTCAATGTGTACACTCAACTTCCAGAGTTAAACCCGTGTGTGGATTCAGCAGTCTACAGACACTTTCTGTGCAGTGTCTCAAAACAGGCGTTTTCAGCCCAATACCGGCATATGGAAGAAACAGCAGTAAGCACAGGGAAATATCTGCTTCTAAATCCAAAACGCAGCTACCTAACAGATCGGTTGGCAATGTGTGCACTCAACTTCCAGAGTTAAACCCGTGTGTGGATTCAGCAGTCTGCAGACCCTTTCTGTGCAGAGTCTCAAAACAGGCGTTTTCAGCCCAATACCGGCATATGGAAGAAACCGCAGTAAGCACTGGGAAATATCTGCTTCTAATTCCAAAACGCAGATACCTAACAGAACGGTTGTCAATGTGTCCACTCAACTTCCAGAGTTAAACCCGTGTGTGGGTTCAGCAGTCTGCAGACCCTTTCTGTGCAGAGTCTCAAAACAGGCGTTTTCAGCCCAATACCGGCATATGGAAGAAACAGCTGTAAGGACAGGGAAGTACCTGCTTCTAAATCAAAAACACAGATACCTAACAGAACGGTTGTCAATGTGTGCACTCAGATTCCAGAGTTAAACCCGTGTGTGGATTCAGCAGTCTGCAGACACTTTCTGTGCAGCGTCTCAAAACAGGTGTTTTCAGCCCAATACCGGCATATTGAAGAACCAGCTGTAAGCACAGGGAAATATCTGCTTATAAATCCAAAACGCAGCTATCTAACAGAACGGTTGTCAATGTGTGCACTCAACCTCCAGAGTTAAACCCGTGTGTGGATTCAGAAGTCTGCAGACCCTTTCTGTGCAGAGTCTCAAAACAGGCGTTTTCAGCCCAATACCAGCATATGGAAGAAACAGCAGTAAGCACAGGGAAATATCTGCTTCTAAATCCAAAACGCAGCTACCTAACAGAACGGTTGTCAATGTGTGCATTCAACTTCCAGAGTTAAACCCGTGTGTGGATTCAGCTGTCTGCAGACCCTTTCTGTTAACAGTCTCAAAACAGGCGTTTTCAGCCCAATACCGGCATATGGAAGAAACAGCAGTAAGCACAGGGAAATATCTGCTTCTAAATCCAAAACGCAGCTATCTAACAGAACGGTTGTCAATGTGTGCACTCAACTTCCAGAGTTAAACCCGTGTGTGGATTCAGCAGTCTGCAGACCCTTTCTGTGCAGAGTCTCAAAACAGGCGTTTTCCGCTCAACACCGGCATATGGAAGAAAAGGCAGTAAGCACAGGGAAATATCTGCTTCTAAATCCAAAACGCAGCTACCTAACAGAACGGTTGTCAATGTGTGCACTCAACTTCCAGAGTTAAACCCGTGTGTGGGTTCAGCAGTCTGCAGACCCTTTCTGTGCAGAGTCTCAAAACAGGCGTTTTCAGCCCAATACCGGCACATGGAAGAAACAGCAGTAAGCACAGGGAAATATCTGCTACTAAATCCAAAACGCAGCTACCTAACAGAACGGTTGTCAATGTGTGCACTCAACTTCCAGAGTTAAACCCGTGTGTGGATTCAGCAGTCTGCAGACCCTTTCTGTGCAGAGTCTCAAAACAGGCGTTTTCAGCCCTATACCGGCATAAGGAAGAAACAGCAGTAAGCACAGGGAAATATCTGCTTCTAAATCCAAAACGCAGCTACCTAACAGAACGGTTGTGAATGTGTGCACTCAACTTCCAGAGTTAAACCCGTGTGTGGGTTCAGCAGTCTGCAGACCCTTTCTGTGCAGAGTCTCAAAACAGGCGTTTTCAGCCCAATACCGGCATATGGAAGAAACAGCAGTAAGCACAGGGAAATATCTGCTTCTAAATCCAAAACGCAGCTACCTAACAGAACGGTTGTCAATGTGTGCACTCAACTTCCAGAGTAAACCCGTGTGTGGATTCAGCAGTCTGCAGACCCTTTCTGTGCAGAGTCTCAAAACAGGCGTTTTCAGCCCAATACCGGCATATGGATGAAACAGCAGTAAGCACAGGGAAAGATCTGCTTCTAAATCCAAAACGCAGCTACCTAACAGAACGGTTGTCAATGTGTGCACTCAACTTCCAGAGTTAAACCCGTGTGTGGATTCAGCAGTCTGCCGACCCTTTTTGTGCAGAGTCTCAAAACAGGCCTTTTAAGCCCAATACCGGCATAGGGAAGAAACAGCAGTAAGCACAGGGAAATATCTGCTTCTAAATCCAAAACGCAGCTACCTAACAAAACGGTTGTCAATGTGTGCACTCAACTTCCAGAGTTAAACCCGTGTGTGGATTCAGCAGTCTGCAGACCCTTTCTATGCAGAGTCTCAAAACAGGCGTTTTCAGCCCAATACCGGCATATGGAAGAAACAGCAGTAAGCACAGGGAAATATCTGCTTCTAAATCCAAAACGCAGATACCTAACAGAACGGTTGTCAATGTGTCCACTCAACTTCCAGAGTTAAACCCGTGTGTGGGTTCAGCAGTCTGCAGACCCTTTCTGTGCAGAGTCTCAAAACAGGCGTTTTCAGCCCAATACCGGCATATGGAAGAAACAGCTGTAAGGACACGGAAGTACCTGCTTCTAAATCAAAAACACAGATACCTAACAGAACGGTTGTCAATGTGTGCACTCAGATTCCAGAGTTAAACCCGTGTGTGGATTCAGCAGTCTGCAGACACTTTCTGTGCAGCGTCTCAAAACAGGTGTTTTCAGCCCAATACCGGCATATTGAAGAACCAGTTGTAAGCACAGGGAAATATCTGCTTATAAATCCAAAACGCAGCTATCTAACAGAACGGTTGTCAATGTGTGCACTCAACTTGAAGAGTTAACCCGTGTGTGGATTCAGAAGTCTGCAGACCCTTTCTGTGCAGAGTCCTCAAAACAGGCGTTTTCAGCCCAATACCAGCATATGGAAGAAACAACAGTAAGCACAGGGAAATATCTGCTTCTAAATCCAATACGCAGCTACCTAAACAAACGGTTGTCAGTGTGTGCACTCAACTTCCAGAGTAAACCCGTGTGTGGATTCAGCAGTCTGCAGACCCTTTCTGTGCAGAGTCTCAAAACAGGCGTTTTCAGCCCAATACCAGCATATGGATGAAACAGCAGTAAGCACAGGGAAATATCTGCTTCTAAATCCAAAACGCAGCTACCTAACAGAACGGTTGTCAATGTGTGCACTCAACTTCCAGAGTTAAACCCGTGTGTGGATTCAGCAGTCTGCCGACCCTTTTTGTGCAGAGTCTCAAAACAGGCCTTTTAAGCCCCAATACCGGCATATGGAAGAAACAGCAGTAAGCACAGGGAAATATCTGCTTCTAAATCCAAAACGCAGCTACCTAACAGAACGGTTGTCAATGTGTGCACTCAACTTCCAGAGTTAAACCCGTGTGTGGATTCAGCAGTCTGCAGACCCTTTCTGTGCAGAGTCTCAAAACAGGCGTTTTCAGCCCAATACCGGCATGTGGAAGAAACAGCAGTAAGCACAGGGATATATCTGCTTCTAAATCCAAAACACAGCTACCTAATAGAACGGTTGTCAATGTGTGCACTCAACTTCCAGAGATAAACCCGTGTGTGGATTCAATAGTCTGCAGACCCTTTCTGTGCAGAGTCTCAAAACAGGCGTTTTCAGTCCAATACCGGCATATGGAAGAAACAGCAGTAAGCACAGGGAAATATCTGCTTCTAAATCCAAAACGCAGCTACCTAACAGAACGGTTGTCAGTGTGTGCACTCAACTTCCAGAGTTAAACCCGTGTGTGGGTTCAGCAGTCTGCATACCCTTTCTGTGCACAGTCTCAAAACAGGCGTTTTCAGCCCAATACCGGCATATGGAAGAAACAGCAGTAAGCACAGGGAAATATCTGCTTCTAAATCCAAAACGCAGCTACCTAATAGAACGGTTGTCAATGTGTGCACTCAACTTCCAGAGATAAACCCGTGTGTGGATTCAGCAGTCTGCAGACCCTTTCTGTGCAGAGTCTCTAAACAGGCGTTTTCAGCCCAATACGGGCATATGGAAGAAACAGCAGTAAGCACAGGGAAATATCTGCTTCTATATCCAAAACGCAGCTACCTAACAGAACGGTTGTCAATGTGTGCACTCAACTTCCAGAGTTAAACCCGTGTGTCGATGCAGCAGTCTGCAGACCCTTTCTGTGCAGAGCCTCAAAACAGGCGTTTTCAGCCCAATACCGCATATGGATGAAACAGCTGTAAGAACAGGGAAATATCTGCTTCTAAATCCAAAACGAAGCTACCTAACAGAACGGTTGTCAATGTGTGCATTCAACTTCCAGAGTTAAACCCGTGTGTGGATTCAGCTGTCTGCAGAACCTTTCTGTTAACAGTCTCAAAACAGGCGTTTTCAGCCCAATACCGGCATATGGAAGAAACAGCAGTAAGCACAGGGAAATATCTGCTTCTAAATCCAAAACGCAGCTATCTAACAGAACGGTTGTCAATGTGTGCACTCAACTTCCAGAGTTAAACCCGTGTGTGGATTCAGCAGTCTGCAGACCCTTTCTGTGCAGAGTCTCAAAACAGGCGTTTTCAGCCCAACACCGGCATATGGAAGAAAAGGCAGTAAGCACAGGGAAATATCTGCTTCTAAATCCAAAACGCAGCTACCTAACAGAACGGTTTGTCAGTGTGTGCACTCAACTTCCAGAGTTAAACCCGTGTGTGGATGCAGCAGTCTGCAGACCCTTTCTGTGCAGAGCCTCAAAACAGGCGTTTTCAGCCCAATACCGGCACATGGAAGAAACAGCAGTAAGCACAGGGAAATATCTGCTTCTAAATCCAAAACGCAGCTACCTAACAGAACGGTTGTCAATGTGTGCACTCAACTTCCTGAGATAAACCCGTGTGTGGATTCAGCTGTCTGTAGACCCTTTCTGTGAACAGTCTCAAACATGCGTTTTCAGCCCAATACCGGCATATGGAAGAAACAGCAGTAAGCACAGGGAAATATCTGCTTCTAAATCCAAAACGCAGATACCTAACAGAACGGTTGTCAATGTGTCCCACTCAACTTCCAGAGTTAAACCCGTGTGTGGGTTCAGCAGTCTGCAGACCCTTTCTGTGCAGAGTCTCAAAACAGGCGTTTTCAGCCCAATACCGGCATATGGAAGAAACAGCTGTAAGGACAGGGAAGTACCTGCTTCTAAATCAAAAACACAGATACCTAACAGAACGGTTGTCAATGTGTGCACTCAGATTCCAGAGTTAAACCCGTGTGTGGATTCAGCTGTCTGCAGACCCTTTCTGTTAACAGTCTCAAAACAGGCGTTTTCAGCCCAATACCGGCATATGGAAGAAACAGCAGTAAGCACAGGGAAATATCTGCTTCTAAATCCAAAACGCAGCTATCTAACAGAACGGTTGTCAATGTGTGCACTCAACTTCCAGAGTTAAACCCGTGTGTGGATTCAGCAGTCTGCAGACCCTTTCTGTGCAGAGTCTCAAAACAGGCGTTTTCCGCTCAACACCGGCATATGGAAGAATAGGCAGTAAGCACAGGGAAATATCTGCTTCTAAATCCAAAACGCAGCTACCTAACAGAACGGTTGTCAGTGTGTGCACTCAACTTCCAGAGTTAAACCCGTGTGTGGATGCAGCAGTCTGCAGACCCTTTCTGTGCAGAGCCTCAAAACAGGCGTTTTCAGCCCAATACCGGCACATGGAAGAAACAGCAGTAAGCACAGGGAAATATCTGCTTCTAAATCCAAAACGCAGCTACCTAACAGAAACGGTTGTCAATGTGTGCACTCAACTTCCTGAGATAAACCCGTGTGTGGATTCAGCTGTCTGTAGACCCTTTCTGTGAACAGTCTCAAAACATGCGTTTTCAGCCCAATACCGGCATATGGAAGAAACAGCAGTAAGCACAGGGAAATATCTGCTTCTAAATCCAAAACGCAGATACCTAACAGAACGGTTGTCAATGTGTCCACTCAACTTCCAGAGTTAAACCCGTGTGTGGGTTCAGCAGTCTGCAGACCCTTTCTGTGCAGAGTCTCAAAACAGGCGTTTTCAGCCCAATACCGGCATATGGAAGAAACAGCTGTAAGGACAGGGAAGTACCTGCTTCTAAATCAAAAACACAGATACCTAACAGAACGGTTGTCAATGTGTGCACTCAGATTCCAGAGTTAAACCCGTGTGTGGATTCAGCAGTCTGCAGACACTTTCTGTGCAGCGTCTCAAAACAGGTGTTTTCAGCCCAATACCGGCATTTTGAAGAACCAGCTGTAAGCACAGGGAAATATCTGCTTATAAATCCAAAACGCAGCTATCTAACAGAACGGTTGTCAATGTGTGCACTCAACTTGCAGAGTTAAACCCGTGTGTGGATTCAGAAGTCTGCAGACCCTTTCTGTGCAGAGTCTCAAAACAGGCGTTTTCAGCCCAATACCAGCATATGGAAGAAACAGCAGTAAGCACAGGGAAATATCGGCTTCTAAATCCAAAACGCAGCTACCTAACAGAACAGTTGTCAATGTGTTCACTCAACTTCCAGAGTTAAACCCGTGTGTGGATTCAGCAGTCTTCAGACCCTTTCTGTGCAGAGTCTCAAAACAGGCGTTTTCAGCCCAATACCGGCATATGGAAGAAACAGCAGTAAGCACAGGGAAATATCCTCTTCTAAATCCCAAACGCAGCTACCTAACAGAACGGTTGTCAATGTGTGCACTCAACTTCCAGAGTTAAACCCGTGTGTGGGTTCAGCAGTCTGCATACCCTTTCTGTGCACAGTCTCAAAACAGGCATTTTCAGCCCAATACCGGCATATGGAAGAAACAGCAGTAAGCACAGGGAAATATCTGCTTCTAAATCCAAAACGCAGCTACCTAATACAACGGTTGTCAATGTGTGCACTCAACTTCCAGAGATAAACCCGTGTGTGGATTCAGCAGTCTGCAGACCCTTTCTGTGCAGAGTCTCAAAACAGGCGTTTTCAGCCCAATACGGGCATATGGAAGAAACAGCAGTAAACACAGGGAAATATCTGCTTCTATATCCAAAACGCAGCTACCTAACAGAACGGTTGTCAATGTGTGCACTCAACTTCCAGAGTTAAACCCGTGTGTCGATGCAGCAGTCTGCAGACCCTTTCTGTGCAGAGCCTCAAAACAGGCGTTTTCAGCCCAATACCGGCATATGGAAGAAACAACTGTAAGAACAGGGAAATATCTGCTTCTAAATCCAAAACGAAGCTACCTAACAGAACGGTTGTCAATGTGTGCATTCAACTTCCAGAGTTAAACCCGTGTGTGGATTCAGCTGTCTGCAGACCCTTTCTGTTAACAGTCTCAAATCAGGCGTTTTCAGCCCAATACCGGCATATTTAAGAAACAGCAGTAAGCACAGGGAAATATCTGCTTCTAAATCCAAAACGCAGCTATCTAACAGAACGGTTGTCAATGTGTGCACTCAACTTCCAGAGTTAAACCCGTGTGTGGATTCAGCAGTCTGCAGACCCTTTCTGTGCAGAGTCTCAAAACAGGCGTTTGCCGCTCAACACCGGCATATGGAAGAAAAGGCAGTAAGCACAGGGAAATATCTGCTTCTAAATCCAAAACGCAGCTACCTAACAGAACGGTTGTCAATGTGTGCACTCAACTTCCAGAGTTAAACCCGTGTGTGGGTTCAGCAGTCTGCAGACCCTTTCTGTGCAGAGTCTCAAAACAGGCGTTTTCAGCCCAATACCGGCATATGGAAGAAACAGCAGTAAGCACAGGGAAATATCTGCTTCTAAATCCAAAACGCAGCTACCTAACAGAACGGTGGTCAATGTGTTCACTCAACTTCCAGAGTTAAACCCGTGTGTGGATTCAGCAGTCTGCAGACCCTTTCTGTGCAGAGTCTCAAAACAGGCGTTTTCAGCCCAATACCGGCATATGGAAGAAACAGCAGTAAGCACAGGGAAATATCTGCTTCTAAATCCAAAACGCAGCTACCTAAAAGAACGGTTGTCAATGTGTGCACTCAACTTCCAGAGTTAAACCCGTGTGTGGGTTCAGCAGTCTGCAGACCCTTTCTGTGCAGAGTCTCAAAACAGGCGTTTTCAGCCCAATACCGGCATATGGAAGAAACAGCAGTAAGCACAGGGAAATATCTGCTTCTAAATCCAAAACGCAGCTACCTAACAGAACGGTTGTCAATGTGTGCACTCAACTTCCAGAGTAAACCCGTGTGTGGATTCAGCAGTCTGCAGACCCTTTCTGTGCAGAGTCTCAAAACAGGCGTTTTCAGCCCAATACCAGCATATGGATGAAACAGCAGTAAGCACAGGGAAATATCTGCTTCTAAATCCAAAACGCAGCTACCTAACAGAACGGTTGTCAATGTGTGCACTCAACTTCCAGAGTTAAACCCGTGTGTGGATTCAGCAGTCTGCCGACCCTTTTTGTGCAGAGTCTCAAAACAGGCCTTTTAAGCCCAATACCGGCATATGGAAGAAACAGCAGTAAGCACAGGGAAATATCTGCTTCTAAATCCAAAACGCAGCTACCTAACAGAACGGTTGTCAATGTGTGCACTCAACTTCCAGAGTTAAACCCGTGTGTGGATTCAGCAGTCTGCAGACCCTTTCTGTGCAGAGTCTCAAAACAGGCGTTTTCAGCCCAATACCGGCATGTGGAAGAAACAGCAGTAAGCACAGGGATATATCTGCTTCTAAATCCAAAACACAGCTACCTAATAGAACGGTTGTCAATGTGTGCACTCAACTTCCAGAGATAAACCCGTGTGTGGATTCAATAGTCTGCAGACCCTTTCTGTGCAGAGTCTCAAAACAGGCGTTTTCAGCCCAATACCGGCATATGGAAGAAACAGCAGTAAGCACAGGGAAATATCTGCTTCTAAATCCAAAACGCAGCTACCTAACAGAACGCTTGTCAGTGTGTGCACTCAACTTCCAGAGGTAAACCCGTGTGTGGGTTCAGCAGTCTGCATACCCTTTCTGTGCACAGTCTCAAAACAGGCGTTTTCAGCCCAATACCGGCATATGGAAGAAACAGCAGTAAGCACAGGGAAATATCTGCTTCTAAATCCAAAACGCAGCTACCTAATAGAACGGTTGTCAATGTGTGCACTCAACTTCCAGAGATAAACCCGTGTGTGGATTCAGCAGTCTGCAGACCCTTTCTGTGCAGAGTCTCAAAACAGGCGTTTTCAGCCCAATACGGGCATATGGAAGAAACAGCAGTAAGCACAGGGAAATATCTGCTTCTATATCCAAAACGCAGCTACCTAACAGAACGGTTGTCAATGTGTGCACTCAACTTCCAGAGTTAAACCCGTGTGTCGATGCAGCAGTCTGCAGACCCTTTCTGTGCAGAGCCTCAAAACAGGCGTTTTCAGCCCAATACCGGCATATGGATGAAACAGCTGTAAGAACAGGGAAATATCTGCTTCTAAATCCAAAACGAAGCTACCTAACAGAACAGTTGTCAATGTGTGCATTCAACTTCCAGAGTTAAACCCGTGTGTGGATTCAGCTGTCTGCAGACCCTTTCTGTTAACAGTCTCAAAACAGGCGTTTTCAGCCCAATACCGGCATATGGAAGAAACAGCAGTAAGCACAGGGAAATATCTGCTTCTAAATCCAAAACGCAGCTATCTAACAGAACGGTTGACAATGTGTGCACTCAACTTCCAGAGTTAAACCCGTGTGTGGATTCAGCAGTCTGCAGACCCTTTCTGTGCAGAGTCTCAAAACAGGCGTTTTCCGCTCAACACCGGCATATGGAAGAAAAGGCAGTAAGCACAGGGAAATATCTGCTTCTAAATCCAAAACGCAGCTACCTAACAGAACGGTTGTCAGTGTGTGCACTCAACTTCCAGAGTTAAACCCGTGTGTGGATGCAGCAGTCTGCAGACCCTTTCTGTGCAGAGCCTCAAAACAGGCGTTTTCAGCCCAATACAGGCACATGGAAGAAACAGCAGTAAGCACAGGGAAATATCTGCTTCTAAATCCAAAACGCAGCTACCTAACAGAACGGTTGTCAATGTGTGCACTCAACTTCCTGAGATAAACCCGTGTGTGGATTCAGCTGTCTGTAGACCCTTTCTGTGAACAGTCTCAAAACATGCGTTTTCAGCCCAATACCGGCATATGGAAGAAACAGCAGTAAGCACAGGGAAATATCTGCTTCTAAATCCAAAACGCAGATACCTAACAGAACGGTTGTCAATGTGTCCACTCAACTTCCAGAGTTAAACCCGTGTGTGGGTTCAGCAGTCTGCAGACCCTTTCTGTGCAGAGTCTCAAAACAGGCGTTTTCAGCCCAATACCGGCATATGGAAGAAACAGCTGTAAGGACAGGGAAGTACCTGCTTCTGAATCAAAAACACAGATACCTAACAGAACGGTTGTCAATGCGTGCACTCAGATTCCAGAGTTAAACCCGTGTGTGGATTCAGCAGTCTGCAGACACTTTCTGTGCAGCGTCTCAAAACAGGTGTTTTCAGCCCAATACCGGCATATTGAAGAACCAGCTGTAAGCACAGGGAAATATCTGCTACTAAATCCAAAACGCAGCTACCTAACAGAACGGTTGTCAATGTGTGCACTCAACTTCCAGAGTTAAACCCGTGTGTGGATTCAGCAGTCTGCAGACCCTTTCTGTGCAGAGTCTCAAAACAGGCGTTTTCAGCCCTATACCGGCATATGGAAGAAACAGCAGTAAGCACAGGGAAATATCTGCTTCTAAATCCAAAACGCAGCTACCTAACAGAACGGTTGTGAATGTGTGCACTCAACTTCCAGAGTTAAACCCGTGTGTGGGTTCAGCAGTCTGCAGACCCTTTCTGTGCAGAGTCTCAAAACAGGCGTTTTCAGCCCAATACCGGCATATGGAAGAAACAGCAGTAAGCACAGGGAAATATCTACTTCTAAATCCAAAACGCAGCTACCTAACAGAACGGTTGTCAATGTGTGCACTCAACTTCCAGAGTAAACCCGTGTGTGGATTCAGCAGTCTGCAGACCCTTTCTGTGCAGAGTCTCAAAACAGGCGTTTTCAGCCCAATACCGGCATATGGATGAAACAGCAGTAAGCACAGGGAAATATCTGCTTCTAAATCCAAAACGCAGCTACCTAACAGAACGGTTGTCAATGTGTGCACTCAACTTCCAGAGTTAAACCCGTGTGTGGATTCAGCAGTCTGCCGACCGTTTTTGTGCAGAGTCTCAAAACAGGCCTTTTAAGCCCAATACCGGCATAGGGAAGAAACAGCAGTAAGCACAGGGAAATATCTGCTTCTAAATCCAAAACGCAGCTACCTAACAGAACGGTTGTCAATGTGTGCACTCAACTTCCAGAGTTAAACCCGTGTGTGGATTCAGCAGTCTGCAGACCCTTTCTATGCAGAGTCTCAAAACAGGCGTTTTCAGCCCAATACCGGCATATGGAAGAAACAGCAGTAAGCACAGGGAAATATCTGCTTCTAAATCCAAAACGCAGCTACCTAACAGAACGGTGGTCAATGTGTTCACTCAACTTCCAGAGTTAAACCCGTGTGTGGATTCAGCAGTCTGCAGACCCTTTCTGTGCAGAGTCTCAAAACAGGCGTTTTCAGCCCAATACCGGCATATGGAAGAAACAGCAGTAAGCACAGGGAAATATCTGCTTCTAAATCCAAAACGCAGCTACCTAACAGAACGGTTGTCAATGTGTGCACTCAACTTCCAGAGTTAAACCCGTGTGTGGGTTCAGCAGTCTGCAGACCCTTTCTGTGCAGAGTCTCAAAACAGGCGTTTTCAGCCCAATACCGGCATATGGAAGAAACAGCTGTAAGGACAGGGAAGTACCTGCTTCTAAATCAAAAACACAGATACCTAACAGAACGGTTGTCAATGTGTGCACTCAGATTCCAGAGTTAAACCCGTGTGTGGATTCAGCAGTCTGCAGACACTTTCTGTGCAGCGTCTCAAAACAGGTGTTTTCAGCCCAATACCGGCATATTGAAGAACCAGCTGTAAGCACAGGGAAATATCTGCTTATAAATCCAAAACGCAGCTATCTAACAGAACGGTTGTCAATGTGTGCACTCAACTTGCAGAGTTAAACCCGTGTGTGGATTCAGAAGTCTGCAGACCCTTTCGGTGCAGAGTCTCAAAACAGGCGTTTTCAGCCCAATACCAGCATATGGAAGAAACAGCAGTAAGCACAGGGAAATATCGGCTTCTAAATCCAAAACGCAGCTACCTAACAGAACAGTTGTCAATGTGTTCACTCAACTTCCAGAGTTAAACCCGTGTGTGGGTTCAGCAGTCTGCAGACCCTTTCTGTGCAGAGTCTCAAAACAGGCGTTTTCAGCCCAATACCGGCACATGGAAGAAATAGCAGTAAGCACAGGGAAATATCTGCTTCTAAATCCAAAACGCAGCTACCTAACAGAACGGTTGTCAATGTGTGCACTCAACTTCCAGAGTTAAACCCGTGTGTGGATTCAGCAGTCTTCAGACCCTTTCTGTGCAGAGTCTCAAAACAGGCGTTTTCAGCCCAATACCGGCATATGGAAGAAACAGCAGTAAGCACAGGGAAATATCTGCTTCTAAATCCAAAACGCAGCTACCTAACAGAACGGTGGTCAATGTGTTCACTCAACTTCCAGAGTTAAACCCGTGTGTGGATTCAGCAGTCTGCAGACCCTTTCTGTGCAGAGTCTCAAAACAGGCGTTTTCAGCCCAATACCGGCACATGGAAGAAACAGCAGTAAGCACAGGGAAATATCTGCTACTAAATCCAAAACGCAGCTACCTAACAGAACGGTTGTCAATGTGTGCACTCAACTTCCAGAGTTAAACCCGTGTGTGGATTCAGCAGTCTGCAGACCCTTTCTGTGCAGAGTCTCAAAACAGGCGTTTTCAGCCCTATACCGGCATATGGAAGAAACAGCAGTAAGCACAGGGAAATATCTGCTTCTAAATCCAAAACGCAGCTACCTAACAGAACGGTTGTGAATGTGTGCACTCAACTTCCAGAGTTAAACCCGTGTGTGGGTTCAGCAGTCTGCAGACCCTTTCTGTGCAGAGTCTCAAAACAGGCGTTTTCAGCCCAATACCGGCATATGGAAGAAACAGCAGTAAGCACAGGGAAATATCTGCTTCTAAATCCAAAACGCAGCTACCTAACAGAACGGTTGTCAATGTGTGCACTCAACTTCCAGAGTAAACCCGTGTTTGGATTCAGCAGTCTGCAGACCCTTTCTGTGCAGAGTCTCAAAACAGGCGTTTTCAGCCCAATACCGGCATATGGATGAAACAGCAGTAAGCACAGGGAAATATCTGCTTCTAAATCCAAAACGCAGCTACCTAACAGAACGGTTGTCAATGTGTGCACTCAACTTCCAGAGTTAAACCCGTGTGTGGATTCAGCAGTCTGCCGACCCTTTTTGTGCAGAGTCTCAAAACAGGCCTTTTAAGCCCAATACCGGCATAGGGAAGAAACAGCAGTAAGCACAGGGAAATATCTGCTTCTAAATCCAAAACGCAGCTACCTAACAGAACGGTTGTCAATGTGTGCACTCAACTTCCAGAGTTAAACCCGTGTGTGGGTTCAGCAGTCTGCAGACCCTTTCTGTGCAGAGTCTCAAAACAGGCGTTTTCAGCCCAATACCGGCATATGGAAGAAACAGCAGTAAGCACAGGGAAATATCTGCTTCTAAATCCAATACGCAGCTACCTAACAGAACGGTTGTCAATGTGTGCACTCAACTTCCAGAGTAAACCCGTGTGTGGATTCAGCAGTCTGCAGACCCTTTCTGTGCAGAGTCTCAAAACAGGCGTTTTCAGCCCAATACCAGCATATGGATGAAACAGCAGTAAGCACAGGGAAATATCTGCTTCTAAATCCAAAACGCAGCTACCTAACAGAACGATTGTCAATGTGTGCACTCAACTTCCAGAGTTAAACCCGTGTGTGGATTCAGCAGTCTGCCGACCCTTTTTGTGCAGAGTTTCAAAACAGGCCTTTTAAGCCCAATACCGGCATATGGAAGAAACAGCAGTAAGCACAGGGAAATATCTGCTTCTAAATCCAAAACGCAGCTACCTAACAGAACGGTTGTCAATGTGTGCACTCAACTTCCAGAGTTAAACCCGTGTGTGGATTCAGCAGTCTGCAGACCCTTTCTGTGCAGAGTCTCAAAACAGGCGTTTTCAGCCCAATACCGGCATGTGGAAGAAACAGCAGTAAGCACAGGGATATATCTGCTTCTAAATCCAAAACACAGCTACCTAATAGAACGGTTGTCAATGTGTGCACTCAACTTCCAGAGATAAACCCGTGTGTGGATTCAATAGTCTGCAGACCCTTTCTGTGCAGAGTCTCAAAACAGGCGTTTTCATCCCAATACCGGCATATGGAAGAAACAGCAGTAAGCATAGGGAAATATCTGCTTCTAAATCCAAAACGCAGCTACCTAACAGAACGGTTGTCAATGTGTGCACTCAACTTCCTGAGATAAACCCGTGTGTGGATTCAGCTGTCTGTAGACCCTTTCTGTGAACAGTCTCAAAACATGCGTTTTCAGCCCAATACCGGCATATGGAAGAAACAGCAGTAAGCACAGGGAAATATCTGCTTCTAAATCCAAAACGCAGATACCTAACAGAACGGTTGTCAATGTGTCCACTCAACTTCCAGAGTTAAACCCGTGTGTGGGTTCAGCAGTCTGCAGACCCTTTCTGTGCAGAGTCTCAAAACAGTCGTTTTCAGCCCAATACCGGCATATGGAAGAAACAGCTGTAAGGACAGGGAAGTACCTGCTTCTAAATCAAAAACACAGATACCTAACAGAACGGTTGTCAATGTGTGCACTCAGATTCCAGAGTTAAACCCGTGTGTGGATTCAGCAGTCTGCAGACACTTTCTGTGCAGCGTCTCAAAACAGGTGTTTTCAGCCCAATACCGGCATATTGAAGAACCAGCTGTAAGCACAGGGAAATATCTGCTTATAAATCCAAAACGCAGCTATCTAACAGAACGGTTGTCAATGTGTGCACTCAACTTGCAGAGTTAAACCCGTGTGTGGATTCAGAAGTCTGCAGACCCTTTCTGTGCAGAGTCTCAAAACAGGCGTTTTCAGCCCAATACCAGCATATGGAAGAAACAGCAGTAAGCACAGGGAAATATCGGCTTCTAAATCCAAAACGCAGCTACCTAACAGAACAGTTGTCAATGTGTTCACTCAACTTCCAGAGTTAAACCCGTGTGTGGATTCAGCAGTCTTCAGACCCTTTCTGTGCAGAGTCTCAAAACAGGCGTTTTCAGCCCAATACCGGCATATGGAAGAAACAGCAGTAAGCACAGGGAAATATCTTCTTCTAAATCCCAAACGCAGCTACCTAACAGAACGGTTGTCAATGTGTGCACTCAACTTCCAGAGTTAAACCCGTGTGTGGGTTCAGCAGTCTGCATACCCTTTCTGTGCACAGTCTCAAAACAGGCGTTTTCAGCCCAATACCGGCATATGGAAGAAACAGCAGTAAGCACAGGGAAATATCTCCTTCTAAATCCAAAACGCAGCTACCTAATAGAACGGTTGTCAATGTGTGCACTCAACTTCCAGAGATAAACCCGTGTGTGGATTCAGCAGTCTGCAGACCCTTTCTGTGCAGAGTCTCAAAACAGGCGTTTTCAGCCCAATACGGGCATATGGAAGAAACAGCAGTAAGCACAGGGAAATATCTGCTTCTATATCCAAAACGCAGCTACCTAACAGAACGGTTGTCAATGTGTGCACTCAACTTCCAGAGTTAAACCCGTGTGACGATGCAGCAGTCTGCAGACCCTTTCTGTGCAGAGCCTCAAAACAGGCGTTTTCAGCCCAATACCGGCATATGGAAGAAACAACTGTAAGAACAGGGAAATATCTGCTTCTAAATCCAAAACGAAGCTACCTAACAGAACGGTTGTAAATGTGTGCATTCAACTTCCAGAGTTAAACCCGTGTGTGGATTCAGCTGTCTGCAGACCCTTTCTGTTAACAGTCTCAAAACAAGCGTTTTCAGCCCAATACCGGCATATTTAAGAAACAGCAGTAAGCACAGGGAAATATCTGCTTCTAAATCCAAAACGCAGCTATCTAACAGAACGGTTGTCAATGTGTGCACTCAACTTCCAGAGTTAAACCCGTGTGTGGATTCAGCAGTCTGCAGACCCTTTCTGTGCAGAGTCTCAAAACAGGCGTATTCCGCTCAACACCGGCATATGGAAGAAAAGGAAGTAAGCACAGGGAAATATCTGCTTCTAAATCCAAAACGCAGCTACCTAACAGAACGGTTGTCAATGTGTGCACTCAACTTCCAGAGTTAAACCCGTGTGTGGGTTCAGCAGTCTGCAGACCCTTTCTGTGCAGAGTCTCAAAACAGGCGTTTTCAGCCCAATACCGGCACATGGAAGAAATAGCAGTAAGCACAGGGAAATATCTGCTTCTAAATCCAAAACGCAGCTACCTAACAGAACGGTTGTCAATGTGTGCACTCAACTTCCAGAGTTAAACCCGTGTGTGGATTCAGCAGTCTGCAGACCCTTTCTGTGCAGAGTTTCAAAATAGGCGTTTTCAGCCCAATACCGGCATATGGAAGAAACAGCAGTAAGCACAGGGAAATATCTGCTTCTAAATCCAAAACGCAGCTACCTAACAGAACGGTGGTCAATGTGTTCACTCAACTTCCAGAGTTAAACCCGTGTGTGGATTCAGCAGTCTGCAGACCCTTTCTGTGCAGAGTCTCAAAACAGGCGTTTTCAGCCCAATACCGGCATATGGAAGAAACAGCAGTAAGCACAGGGAAATATCTGCTTCTAAATCCAAAACGCAGCTACCTAAAAGAACGGTTGTCAATGTGTGCACTCAACTTCCAGAGTTAAACCCGTGTGTGGGTTCAGCAGTCTGCAGACCCTTTCTGTGCAGAGTCTCAAAACAGGCGTTTTCAGCCCAATACCGGCATATGGAAGAAACAGCAGTAAGCACAGGGGAATATCTGCTTCTAAATCCAAAACGCAGCTACCTAACAGAACGGTTGTCAATGTGTGCACTCAACTTCCAGAGTAAACCCGTGTGTGGATTCAGCAGTCTGCAGACCCTTTCTGTGCAGAGTCTCAAAACAGGCGTTTTCAGCCCAATACCGGCATATGGATGAAACAGCAGTAAGCACAGGGAAATATCTGCTTCTAAATCCAAAACGCAGCTACCTAACAGAACGGTTGTCAATGTGTGCACTCAACTTCCAGAGTTAAACCCGTGTGTGGATTCAGCAGTCTGCCGACCCTTTTTGTGCAGAGTCTCAAAACAGGCCTTTAAAGCCCAATACCGGCATATGGAAGAAACAGCAGTAAGCACAGGGAAATATCTGCTTCTAAATCCAAAACGCAGCTACCTAACAGAACGGTTGTCAATGTGTGCACTCAACTTCCAGAGTTAAACCCGTGTGTGGATTCAGCAGTCTGCAGACCCTTTCTGTGCAGAGTCTCAAAACAGGCGTTTTCAGCCCAATACCGGCATGTGGAAGAAACAGCAGTAAGCACAGGGATATATCTGCTTCTAAATCCAAAACACAGCTACCTAATAGAACGGTTGTCAATGTGTGCACTCAACTTCCAGAGATAAACCCGTGTGTGGATTCAATAGTCTGCAGACCCTTTCTGTGCAGAGTCTCAAAACAGGCGTTTTCAGCCCAATACCGGCATATGGAAGAAACAGCAGTAAGCACAGGGAAATATCTGCTTCTAAATCCAAAACGCAGCTACCTAACAGAACGGTTGTCAGTGTGTGCACTCAACTTCCAGAGTTAAACCCGTGTGTGGGTTCAGCAGTCTGCATACCCTTTCTGTGCACAGTCTCAAAACAGGCGTTTTCAGCCCAATACCGGCATATGGAAGAAACAGCAGTAAGCACAGGGAAATATCTGCTTCTAAATCCAAAACGCAGCTACCTAACAGAACGGTGGTCAATGTGTTCACTCAACTTCCAGAGTTAAACCCGTGTGTGGATTCAGCAGTCTGCAGACCCTTTCTGTGCAGAGTCTCAAAACAGGCGTTTTCAGCCCAATACCGGCATATGGAAGAAACAGCAGTAAGCACAGGGAAATATCTGCTTCTAAATCCAAAACGCAGCTACCTAAAAGAACGGTTGTCAATGTGTGCACTCAACTTCCAGAGTTAAACCCGTGTGTGGGTTCAGCAGTCTGCAGACCCTTTCTGTGCAGAGTCTCAAAACAGGCGTTTTCAGCCCAATACCGGCATATGGAAGAAACAGCAGTAAGCACAGGGGAATATCTGCTTCTAAATCCAAAACGCAGCTACCTAACAGAACGGTTGTCAATGTGTGCACTCAACTTCCAGAGTAAACCCGTGTGTGGATTCAGCAGTCTGCAGACCCTTTCTGTGCAGAGTCTCAAAACAGGCGTTTTCAGCCCAATACCGGCATATGGATGAAACAGCAGTAAGCACAGGGAAATATCTGCTTCTAAATCCAAAACGCAGCTACCTAACAGAACGGTTGTCAATGTGTGCACTCAACTTCCAGAGTTAAACCCGTGTGTGGATTCAGCAGTCTGCCGACCCTTTTTGTGCAGAGTCTCAAAACAGGCCTTTAAAGCCCAATACCGGCATATGGAAGAAACAGCAGTAAGCACAGGGAAATATCTGCTTCTAAATCCAAAACGCAGCTACCTAACAGAACGGTTGTCAATGTGTGCACTCAACTTCCAGAGTTAAACCCGTGTGTGGATTCAGCAGTCTGCAGACCCTTTCTGTGCAGAGTCTCAAAACAGGCGTTTTCAGCCCAATACCGGCATGTGGAAGAAACAGCAGTAAGCACAGGGATATATCTGCTTCTAAATCCAAAACACAGCTACCTAATAGAACGGTTGTCAATGTGTGCACTCAACTTCCAGAGATAAACCCGTGTGTGGATTCAATAGTCTGCAGACCCTTTCTGTGCAGAGTCTCAAAACAGGCGTTTTCAGCCCAATACCGGCATATGGAAGAAACAGCAGTAAGCACAGGGAAATATCTGCTTCTAAATCCAAAACGCAGCTACCTAACAGAACGGTTGTCAGTGTGAGCACTCAACTTCCAGAGTTAAACCCGTGTGTGGGTTCAGCAGTCTGCATACCCTTTCTGTGCACAGTCTCAAAACAGGCGTTTTCAGCCCAATACCGGCATATGGAAGAAACAGCAGTAAGCACAGGGAAATATCTGCTTCTAAATCCAAAACGCAGCTACCTAATAGAACGGCTGTCAATGTGTGCACTCAACTTCCAGAGATAAAGCCGTGTGTGGATTCAGCAGTCTGCAGACCCTTTCTGTGCAGAGTCTCAAAACAGGCGTTTTCAGTCCAATACGGGCATATGGAAGAAACAGCAGTAAGCACAGGGAAATATCTGCTTCTATATCCAAAACGCAGCTACCTAACAGAACGGTTGTCAATGTGTGCACTCAACTTCCAGAGTTAAACCCGTGTGTCGATGCAGCAGTCTGCAGACCCTTGCTGTGCAGAGCCTCAAAACAGGCGTTTTCAGCCCAATACCGGCATATGGATGAAACAGCTGTAAGAACAGGGAAATATCTGCTTCTAAATCCAAAACGAAGCTACCTAACAGAACGGTTGTCACTGTGTGCATTCAACTTCCAGAGTTAAACCCGTGTGTGGATTCAGCTGTCTGCAGACCCTTTCTGTTAACAGTCTCAAAACAGGCGTTTTCAGCCCAATACCGGCATATGGAAGAAACAGCAGTAAGCACAGCGAAATATCTGCTTCTAAATCCAAAACGCAGCTATCTAACAGAACGGTTGTCAATGTGTGCACTCAACTTCCAGAGTTAAACCCGTGTGTGGATTCAGCAGTCTGCAGACCCTTTCTGTGCAGAGTCTCAAAACAGGCGTTTTCCGCTCAACACCGGCATATGGAAGAAAAGGCAGTAAGCACAGGGAAATATCTGCTTCTAAATCCAAAACGCAGCTACCTAACAGAACGGTTGTCAATGTGTGCACTCAACTTCCAGAGTTAAACCCGTGTGTGGGTTCAGCAGTCTGCAGACCCTTTCTGTGCAGAGTCTCAAAACAGGCGTTTTCAGCCCAATACCGGCACATGGAAGAAACAGCAGTAAGCACAGGGAAATTTCTGCTACTAAATCCAAAACGCAGCTACCTAACAGAACGGTTGTCAATGTGTGCACTCACCTTCCAGAGTTAAACCCGTGTGTGGATTCAGCAGTCTGCAGACCCTTTCTGTGCAGAGTCTCAAAACAGGCGTTTTCAGCCCTATACCGGCATATGGAAGAAACAGCAGTAAGCACAGGGAAATATCTGCTTCTAAATCCAAAACGCAGCTACCTAACAGAACGGTTGTCAATGTGTGCACTCAACTTCCAGAGTTAAACCCGTGTGTGGGTTCAGCAGTCTGCAGACCCTTTCTGTGCAGAGTCTCAAAACAGGCGTTTTCAGCCCAATACCGGCATATGGAAGAAACAGCAGTAAGCACAGGGAAATATCTGCTTCTAAATCCAAAACGCAGCTACCTAACAGAACGGTTGTCAATGTGTGCACTCAACTTCCAGAGTAAACCCGTGTGTGGATTCAGCAGTCTGCAGACCGTTTCTGTGCAGAGTCTCAAAACAGGCGTTTTCAGCCCAATCCCGGCATATGGATGAAACAGCAGTAAGCACAGGGAAATATCTGCTTCTAAATCCAAAACGCAGCTACCTAACAGAACGGTTGTCAATGTGTGCACTCAACTTCCAGAGTTAAACCCGTGTGTGGATTCAGCAGTCTGCAGACCCTTTTTGTGCAGAGTCTCAAAACAGGAGTTTTCAGCCCAATACCGGCATATGGAAGAAACAGCAGTAAGCACAGGGAAATATCTGCTTCTAAATCCAAAACGCAGCTACCTAACAGAATGGTTGTCAATGTGTGCACTCCACTTCCAGAGTTAAACCCGTCTGTGGATTCAGCAGTCTGCAGACCCTTTCTGTGCAGAGTCTCAAAACAGGCGTTTTCAGCCCAATACCGGCATATGGAAGAAACAGCAGTAAGCACAGGGAAATATCTGCTTCTAAATCCAAAACGCAGCTACCTAACAGAACGGTTGTCAATGTGTGCACTCAACTTCCAGAGTTAAACCCGTGTGTGGATTCAGCAGTCTGCAGACCCTTTCTGTGCAGAGTCTCAAAACAGGCGTTTTCAGCCCAATACCGGCATATGGAAGAAACAGCAGTAAGCACAGGGAAATATCTGCTTCTAAATCCAAAACGCAGCTACCTAACAGAACGGTTGTCAATGTGTGCAGTCAAGTTCCAGAGTTAAACCCGTGTGTGGGTTCAGCAGTCTGCAGACCCTTTCTGTACAGTCTCAAAACAGGCGTTTTAATCCCAATACCGGCATTTGGAAGAAACAGCAGTAACCACAGGGAAATATCTGCCTCTAAATCCAAAAGAAGCTACCTAACAGAACGGTTGTCAATGTGTGCACTCAACTTCCAGAGTTAAACCCGTGTGTGGATTCAGCAGTCTGCAGACCCTTTCTGTGCAGAGTCTCAAAACAGGCCTTTTCAGCCCAATACCGTCATATGGAAGAAACAGCAGTAAGCACAGGGAAATATCTGCTTCTAAATCCAAAACGTAGCTACCTAACAGAACAGTTGTCAAAATGCGCACTCAACTTCCAGATTTAAACCCGTGTGTGGATTCAGCATTCTGCAGACGCACTCTGTGCAGAGTCTCAAAAGAGGCGTTTTCAGCGCAATACCGGCATATGGAAGAAACAGCATTAAGCACAGGGAAGTATCTGCTTCTAAATCCAAAACACAGATACCTAACAGAACGGTTGTCAATGTGTGCACTCAACTTGCAGAGTTAAACCCCTGTGTGGATTCAGCAGTCTGCAGACCCTTTCTGTGCAGAGTCTCAAAACAGGCGTTTTCAGCCCAATACCGGCACATGGAAGAAACAGCAGTAAGCACAGGGAAATATCTGCTTCTAAATCCAAAGCGCAGCTACCTAACAGATCGGTTGGCAATGTGTGCACTCAACTTCCAGAGTTAAACCCGTGTGTGGATTCAGCAGTCTGCAGACCCTTTCTGTGCAGTGTCTCAAAACAGGCGTTTTCAGCCCAATACCGGCATATGGAAGAAACAACAGTAAGCACAGGGAAATATCTTCTTCTAAATCCAAAACGCAGCTACCTAACAGAACGGTTGTCAAAATGCGCACTCAATTTCCAGAGTTAAACCCGTGTGTGGATTCAGCAGTCTGCAGACCCTTTCTGTGCAGAGTCTCAAAACAGGCGTTTTCAGCCCAATACCGGCATATGGACAAAACAGCAGTAGGCACAGGGAAATATCTGCTTCTAAATCCAAAACGCAGCTACCTAACAGAACGGTTGTCAATGTGTGCACTCAACTTCCAGAGTTAAACCCGTGTGTGGGTTCAGCAGTCGGCAGACCCTTTCTGTGCAGAGTCTCAAAACAGCCGTTTTCAGCCCAATACCGGCATATGGAAGAAACAGCCGTAAGCACAGGGAAATATCTGCTTCTAAATCCAAAACGCAGCTACCTAACAGAACGGTTGTCAATGTGTGCACTCAACTTCCAGAGTTAAACCCGTGTGTGTGTTCAGCAGTCTGCAGACCGTTTCTGTGCAGAGTCTCAAAACAGAAGTTTTCAGCCCAATACTGGCACATGGAAGAAACAACAGTAAGCACAGGGAAATATCTTCTTCTAAATCCAAAACACAGCTATCTAACAGAACGGTTGTCAATGTGTGCACTCAACTTCCAGAGTTAAACCCGTGTTTGGATTCAGCAGTCTGCAGAAACTTTCTGTGCAGACTCTCAAAACAGGCGTTTTCAGCCCAATACCGGCATATGGAAGAAACAGCAGTAAGCACAGGGAAATATCTGCTTCTAAATCCAAAACGCAGCTACCTAACAGAATGGTGGTCAATGTGTTCACTCAACTTACAGAGTTAAACCCGTGTGTGGATTTAGCAGTCTGCCGACCCTTTCTGTGCAGAGTCTCAAAATAGGCGTTTTCAGCCCAATACCGGCATATGGAAGAAACAGCAGTAAGCACAGGGAAATATCTGCTTCTAAATCCAAAACGCAGCTACCTAAGAGAACGGTTGTCAATGTGTGCACTCAACGTCCAGAGTTAAACCCTTGTGTGGATTCAGCAGTCTGCAGACCCTTTCTGTGCAGAGTCTCAAAACAGGCGTTTTCAGCCCAATACCGGCATATGGAAGAAACAACAGTAAGCACAGGGAAATATCTTCTTCTAAATCCAAAACGCAGCTACCTAACAGAACGGTTGTCAAAATGCGCACTCAAATTCCAGAGTTAAACCCGTGTGTGGATTCAGCAGTCTGCAGACCCTTTCTGTGCAGAGTCTCAAAACAGGCGTTTTCAGCCCAATACCGGCATATGGAAGAAACAGCAGTAAGCACAGGGAAATATCTGCTTCTAAATCCAAATTGCAGCTACCTAACAGAACGGTTGTCAGTGTGTTCACTCAACTTCCAGAGTTAAACCCTTGTGTGGATTCAGCAGTCTGCAGACCCTTTCTGTGCAGAGTCTCAAAACAGGCGTTTTCAGCGCAATACCGGCATATGGAAGAAACAGCATTAAGCACAGGGAAGTATCTGCTTCTAAATCCAAAACGCAGCTACCTAACAGAACGGTTGTCAATGTGTGCACTCAACTTCCAGAGTTAAACCCGTGTGTGTGTTCAGCAGTCTGCAGACCGTTTCTGTGCAGAGTCTCAAAACAGAAGTTTTCAGCCCAATACTGGCACATGGAAGAAACAACAGTAAGCACAGGGAAATATCTTCTTCTAAATCCAAAACACAGCTATCTAACAGAACGGTTGTCAATGTGTGCACTCAACTTCCAGAGTTAAACCCGTGTTTGGATTCAGCAGTCTGCAGAAACTTTCTGTGCAGACTCTCAAAACAGGCGTTTTCAGCCCAATACCGGCATATGGAAGAAACAGCACTAAGCACAGGGAAATATCTGCTTCTAAATCCAAAACGCAGCTACCTAAGTGAACGGTTGTCAATGTGTGCACTCAACTTCCAGAGTTAAACTCGTTTGTGGATTCAGCAGTCTGCAGACCCTTTCTGTGCAGAGCCTCAAAACAGGCGTTTTCAGCCCAACACCGGTATATGGAAGAAACAGCAGTAAGCACAGGGAAATATCTGCTTCTAAATCCAAAACGCAGCTACCTAACAGAACGGTTGTCAATGTGTGCACTCAACTTACAGAGTTAAACCCGTGTGTGGGATCAGCAGTCTGCAGACCCTTTCTGTGCAGAGTCTCAATACAGGCGTTTTCAGCCCTATACCGGCATATGGAAGAAACAGCAGTAAGCACAGGGAAATATCTGCTTCTAAAACCAAAACGCAGCTACCTAACAGAACGGTTGTCAATGTGTGCACTCAACGTCCAGAGTTAAACCCGTGTGTGGATTCAGCAGTCTGCAGACCCTTTCTGTGCAGAGTCTCAAAACAGGCGTTTTCAGCCCAATACCGGCATATGGAAGAAACAACAGTAACCACAGGGAAATATCTTCTTCTAAATCCAAAACGCAGCTACCTAACAGAACGGTTGTCAAAATGCGCACTCAACTTCCAGAGTTAAACCCGTGTGTGGATTCAGCAGTCTGCAGACCCTTTCTGTGCAGAGTCTCAAAACAGGCGTTTTCAGCCCAATACCGGCATACGGACAAAACAGCAGTAGGCACAGGGAAATATCTGCTTCTAAATCCAAAACGCAGCTACCTAACAGAACGGTTGTCAATGTGTGCACTCAACTTCCAGAGTTAAACCCGTGTGTGGGTTCAGCAGTCGGCAGACCCTTTCTGTGCATAGTCTCAAAACAGGCGTTTTCAGCCCAATACCGGCATATGGAAGAAACAGCAGTAAGCACAGGGAAATATCTGCTTCTAAATCCAAAACGCAGCTACCTAACAGAACGGTTGTCAATGTGTGCACTCAACTTCCAGAGTAAACCCGTGTGTGGATTCAGCAGTCTGCAGACCCTTTCTGTGCAGAGTCTCAAAACAGGCGTTTTCAGCCCAATACCGGCATATGGATGAAACAGCAGTAAGCACAGGGAAATATCTGCTTCTAAATCCAAAACGCAGCTACCTAACATAACGGTTGTCAATGTGTGCACTCAACTTCCAGAGTTAAACCCGTGTGTGGATTCAGCAGTCTGCCGAACCTTTTTGTGCAGAGTCTCAAAAGAGGCCTTTTCAGCCCAATACCGGCATATGGAAGAAAAAGCAGTAAGCACAGGGAAATATCTGCTTCTAAATCCAAAACGCAGCTACCTAACAGAACGGTTGTCAATGTGTGCACTCAACTTCCAGAGTTAAACCCGTGTGTGGATTCAGCAGTCTGCAGACCCTTTCTGTGCAGAGTCTCAAAACAGGCGTTTTCAGCCCAAAACCGGCATATGGAAGAAACAGCAGTAAGCACAGGGAAATATCTGCTTCTAAATCCAAAACGCAGCTACCTAACCGAACGGTTGTCAATGTGTGCACTCAAGTTCCAGAGTTAAAACCGTGTGTGGGTTCAGCAGTCTGCAGACCCTTCTGTACAGTCTCAAAACAGGCGTTTTAATCCCAATACCGGCATATGGAAGAAACAGCAGTAACCACAGGGAAATATCTGCCTCTAAATCCAAAAGAAGCTACCTAACAGAACGGTTGTCAATGTGTGCACTCAACTTCCAGAGTTAAACCCGTGTGTGGATTCAGCAGTCTGCAGACCCTTTCTGTGCAGAGTCTCAAAACAGGCCTTTTCAGCCCAATACCGTCATATGGAAGAAACAGCAGTAAGCACAGGGAAATATCTGCTTCTAAATCCAAAACGTAGCTACCTAACAGAACAGTTGTCAAAATGCGCACTCAACTTCCAGATTTAAACCCGTGTGTGGATTCAGCATTCTGCAGACGCACTCTGTGCAGAGTCCCAAAAGAGGCGTTTTCAGCGCAATACCGGCGTATGGAAGAAACAGCATTAAGCACAGGGAAGTATCTGCTTCTAAATCCAAAACACAGATACCTAACAGAACGGTTGTCAATGTGTGCACTCAACTTGCAGAGTTAAACCCGTGTGTGGATTCAGCAGTCTGCAGACCCTTTCTGTGCAGAGTCTCAAAACAGGCGTTTTCAGCCCAATACCGGCACATGGAAGAAACAGCAGTAAGCACAGGGAAATATCTGCTTCTAAATCCAAAGCGCAGCTACCTAACAGATCGGTTGGCAATGTGTGCACTCAACTTCCAGAGTTAAACCCGTGTGTGGATTCAGCTGTCTGCAGACCCTTTCTGTGCAGTGTCTCAAAACAGGCGTTTTCAGCCCAATACCGGCATATGGAAGAAACAACAGTAAGCACAGGGAAATATCTTCTTCTAAATCCAAAACGCAGCTACCTAACAGAACGGTTGTCAAAATGCGCACTCAACTTCCAGAGTTAAACCCGTGTGTGGATTCAGCAGTCTGCAGACCTTTTCTGTGCAGAGTCTCAAAACAGGCGTTTTCAGCCCAATACCGGCATATGGACAAAACAGCAGTAGGCACAGGGAAATATCTGCTTCTAAATCCAAAACGCAGCTACCTAACAGACCGGTTGTCAATGTGTGAACTCAACTTCCAGAGTTAAACCCGTGTTTGGGTTCAGCAGTCGGCAGACCCTTTCTGTGCAGAGTCTCAAAACAGGCGTTTTCAGCCCAATACCGGCATATGGAAGAAACAGCAGTAAGCACAGGGAAATATCTGCTTCTAAATCCAAAACGCAGCTACCTAACAGAACGGTTGTCAATGTGTGCACTCAACTTCCAGAGTAAACCCGTGTGTGGATTCAGCAGTCTGCAGACCCTTTCTGTGCAGAGTCTCAAAACAGGCGTTTTCAGCCCAATATCGGTATATGGATGAAACAGCAGTAAGCACAGGGAAATATCTGCTTCTAAATCCAAAACGCAGCTACCTAACATAACGGTTGTCAATGTGTGCACTCAACTTCCAGAGTTAAACCCGTGTGTGGATTCAGCAGTCTGCCGACCCTTTTTGTGCAGAGTCTCAAAACAGGGCTTTTCAGCCCAATACCGGCATATGGAAGAAACAGCAGTAAGCACAGGGAAATATCTGCTTCTAAATCCAAAACGCAGCTACCTAACAGAACGGTTGTCAATGTGTGCACTCAACTTCCAGAGTTAAACCCGTGTGTGGATTCAGCAGTCTGCAGACCCTTTCTGTGCAGAGTCTCAAAACAGGTCTTTTCAGCCCAATACCGGCATACGGAAGAAACAGCAGTAAGCACAGGGAAATATCTGCTTCTAAATCCAAAACGTAGCTACCTAACAGAACAGTTGTCAAAATGCGCACTCAACTTCCAGATTTAAACCCGTGTGTGGATTCAGCATTCTGCAGACGCACTCTGTGCAGAGTCTCAAAAGAGGCGTTTTCAGCGCAATTCCGGCATATGGAAGAAACAGCATTAAGCACAGGGAAGTATCTGCTTCTAAATCCAAAACACAGATACCTAACAGAAGGGTTGTCAATGTGTGCATTCAACTTCCAGAGTTAAACCCGTGTGTGGATTCAGCAGTCTGCAGACCCTTTCTGTGCAGAGTCTCAAAACAGGCCTTTTCAGCCCAATACCGGCATATGGAAGAAACAGCAGTAAGCACAGGGAAATATCTGCTTCTAAATCCAAAACGTAGCTACCTAACAGAACAGTTGTCAAAATGCGCACTCAACTTCCAGATTTAAACCCGTGTGTGGATTCAGCATTCTGGAGACGCACTCTGTGCAGAGTCTCAAAAGAGGCGTTTTCAGCGCAATACCGGCATATGGAAGAAACAGCATTAAGCACAGGGAAGTATCTGCTTCTAAATCCAAAACACAGATACCTAACAGAACGGTTGTCAATGTGTGCACTCAACTTGCAGAGTTAAACCCGTGTGTGGATTCAGCAGTCTGCAGACCCTTTCTGTGCAGAGTCTCAAAACAGGCGTTTTCAGCCCAATACTGGCACATGGAAGAAACAGCAGTAAGCACAGGGAAATATCTGCTTCTAAATCCAAAGCGCAGCTACCTAACAGAACGGTTGTCAATGTGTGTACTCAACTTCCAGAGTTAAACCCGTGTGTGGGTTCAGCAGTCGGCAGACCCTTTCTGTGCATAGTCTCAAAACAGGCGTTTTCAGCCCAATACCGGCATATGGAAGAAACAGCAGTAAGCACAGGGAAATATCTGCTTCTAAATCCAAAACGCAGCTACCTAACAGAACGGTTGTCAATGTGTGCACTCAGCTTCCAGAGTTAAACCCGTATGTGGATTCAGCAGTCTGCAGACCCTTTCTGTGCAGAGTCTCAAAACAGGCATTTTCAGACCAATACCGGCATATGGAAGAAACAGCAGTAAGCACAGGGAAATATCTGCTTCTAAATCCAAAACGCAGCTACCTAACAGAACGGTTGTCAATGTGTGCACTCAAGATCCAGAGTTAAACCCGTGTGTGGGTTCAGCAGTCTGCAGACCCTTTCTGTACAGTCTCAAAACAGGCGTTTTAATCCCAATACCGGCATATGGAAGAAACAGCAGTAACCACAGGGAAATATCTGCCTCTAAATCCAAAAGAAGCTACCTAACAGAACGGTTGTCAATGTGTGCACTCAACTTCCAGAGTTAAACCCGTGTGTGGATTCAGCAGTCTGCAGACCCTTTCTGTGCAGAGTCTCAAAACAGGCCTTTTCAGCCCAATACCGTCATATGGAAGAAACAGCAGTAAGCACAGGGAAATATCTGCTTCTAAATCCAAAACGTAGCTACCTAACAGAACAGTTGTCAAAATGCGCACTCAACTTCCAGATTTAAACCCGTGTGTGGATTCAGCATTCTGCAGACGCACTCTGTGCAGAGTCTCAAAAGAGGCGTTTTCAGCGCAATACCGGCATATGGAAGAAACAGCATTAAGCACAGGGAAGTATCTGCTTTTAATCCAAAACACAGATACCTAACAGAGCGGTTGTCAATGTGTGCACTCAACTTGCAGAGTTAAACCCGTGTGTGGATTCAGCAGTCTGCAGACCCTTTCTGTGCAGAGTCTCAAAACAGGCGTTTTCAGCCCAATACCGGCACATGGAAGAAACAGCAGTAAGCACAGGGAAATATCTGCTTCTAAATCCAAAGCGCAGCTACCTAACAGATCGGTTGGCAATGTGTGCACTCAACTTCCAGAGTTAAACCCGTGTGTGGATTCAGCAGTCTGCAGACCCTTTCTGTGCGGTGTCTCAAAACAGGCGTTTTCAGCCCAATACCGGCATATGGAAGAAACAACAGTAAGCACAGGGAAATATCTTCTTCTAAATCCAAAACGCAGCTACCTAACAGAACGGTTGTCAAAATGCGCACTCAACTTCCAGAGTTAAACCCGTGTGTGGATTCAGCAGTCTGCAGACCCTTTCTGTGCAGAGTCTCAAAACAGGCGTTTTCAGCCCAATACCGGCATATGGACAAAACAGCAGTAGGCACAGGGAAATATCTGCTTCTAAATCCAAAACGGAGCTACCTAACAGAACGGTTGTCAATGTGTGAACTCAACTTCCAGAGTTAAACCCGTGTTTGGGTTCAGCAGTCGGCAGACCCTTTCTGTGCAGAGTCTCAAAACAGGCGTTTTCAGCCCAATACCGGCATATGGAAGAAACAGCAGTAAGCACAGGGAAATATCTGCTTCTAAATCCAAAACGCAGCTACCTAACAGAACGGTTGTCAATGTGTGCACTCAACTTCCAGAGTAAACCCGTGTGTGGATTCAGCAGTCTGCAGACCCTTTCTGTGCAGAGTCTCAAAACAGGCGTTTTCAGCCCAATATCGGTATATGGAAGAAACAGCAGTAAGCACAGGGAAATATCTGCTTCTAAATCCAAAGCGCAGCTACCTAACAGATCGGTTGTCAATGTGTGCACTCAACTTCCAGAGTTAAACCCGTGTGTGGATTCAGCAGTCTGCAGACCCTTTCTGTGCAGTGTCTCAAAACAGGCGTTTTCAGCCCAATACCGGCATATGGAAGAAACAACAGTAAGCACAGGGAAATATCTTCTTCTAAATCCAAAACGCAGCTACCTAACAGAACGGTTGTCAAAATGCGCACTCAACTTCCAGAGTTAAACCCGTGTGTGGATTCAGCAGTCTGCAGACCCTTTCTGTGCAGAGTCTCAAAACAGGCGTTTTCAGCCCAATACCGGCATATGGAAGAAACAGCAGTAAGCACAGGGAAATATCTGCTTCTAAATCCAAAATGCAGCTACTTAACAGAACGGTTGTCAATGTGTTCACTCAACTTCCAGAGTTAAACCCGTGTGTGGATTCAGCAGTCTGCAGACCCTTTCTGTGCAGAGTCTCAAAACAGTCCTTTTCAGCCCAATACCGGCATATGGAAGAAACAGCAGTAAGCACAGGGAAATATCTGCTTCTAAATCCAAAACGTAGCTACCTAACAGAACAGTTGTCAAAATGCGCACTCAACTTCCAGATTTAAACCCGTGTGTGGATTCAGCATTCTGCAGACGCACTCTGTGCAGAGTCTCAAAAGAGGCGTTTTCAGCGCAATACCGGCATATGGAAGAAACAGCATTAAGCACAGGGAAGTATCTGCTTCTAAATCCAAAACACAGATACCTAACAGAACGGTTGTCAATGTGTGCACTCAACTTGCAGAGTTAAACCCGTGTGTGGATTCAGCAGTCTGCAGACCCTTTCTGTGCAGAGTCTCAAAACAGGCGTTTTCAGCCCAATACCGGCACATGGAAGAAACAGCAGTAAGCACAGGGAAATATCTGCTTCTAAATCCAAAGCGCAGCTACCTAACAGATCGGTTGGCAATGTGTGCACTCAACTTCCAGAGTTAAACCCGTGTGTGGATTCAGCAGTCTGCAGACCCTTTCTGTGCAGTGTCTCAAAACAGGCGTTTTCAGCCCAATACCGGCATAAGGAAGAAACAACAGTAAGCACAGGGAAATATCTTCTTCTAAATCCAAAACGCAGCTACCTAACAGAACGGTTGTCAAAATGCGCACTCAACTTCCAGAGTTAAACCCGTGTGTGGATTCAGCAGTCTGCAGACCCTTTCTGTGCAGAGTCTCAAAACAGGCGTTTTCAGCCCAATACCGGCATATGGACAAAACAGCAGTAGGCACAGGGAAATATCTGCTTCTAAATCCAAAACGCAGCTACCTAACAGAACGGTTGTCAATGTGTGCACTCAACTTCCAGAGTTAAACCCGTGTGTGGGTTCAGCAGTCGGCAGACCCTTTCTGTGCAGAGTCTCAAAACAGCCGTTTTCAGCCCAATACCGGCATATGGAAGAAACAGCCGTAAGCACAGGGAAATATCTGCTTCTAAATCCAAAACGCAGCTACCTAACAGAACGGTTGTCAATGTGTGCACTCAACTTCCAGAGTTAAACCCGTGTGTGTGTTCAGCAGTCTGCAGACCGTTTCTGTGCAGAGTCTCAAAACAGAAGTTTTCAGCCCAATACTGACACATGGAAGAAACAACAGTAAGCACAGGGAAATATCTTCTTCTAAATCCAAAACACAGCTATCTAACAGAACGGTTGTCAATGTGTGCACTCAACTTCCAGAGTTAAACCCGTGTTTGGATTCAGCAGTCTGCAGAAACTTTCTGTGCAGACTCTCAAAACAGGCGTTTTCAGCCCAATACCGGCATATGGAAGAAACAGCAGTAAGCAAAGGGAAATATCTGCTTCTAAATCCAAAACGCAGCTACCTAAGAGAACGGTTGTCAATGTGTGCACTCAACTTCCAGAGTTAAACTCGTTTGTGGATTCAGCAGTCTGCAGACCCTTTCTGTGCAGAGCCTCAAAACAGGCGTTTTCAGCCCAACACCGGTATATGGAAGAAACAGCAGTAAGCACAGGGAAATATCTGCTTCTAAATCCAAAACGCAGCTACCTAACAGAACGGTTGTCAATGTGTGCACTCAACTTACAGAGTTAAACCCGTGTGTGGGATCAGCAGTCTGCAGACCCTTTCTGTGCAGAGTCTCAATACAGGCGTTTTCAGCCCTATACCGGCATATGGAAGAAACAGCAGTAAGCACAGGGAAATATCTGCTTCTAAAACCAAAACGCAGCTACCTAACAGAACGGTTGTCAATGTGTGCACTCAACGTCCAGAGTTAAACCCGTGTGTGGATTCAGCAGTCTGCAGACCCTTTCTGTGCAGAGTCTCAAAACAGGCGTTTTCAGCCCAATACCGGCATATGGAAGAAACAACAGTAAGCACAGGGAAATATCTTCTTCTAAATCCAAAACGCAGCTACCTAACAGAACGGTTGTCAATGTGTGCACTCAACTTCCAGAGTTAAACCCGTGTGTGTGTTCAGCAGTCTGCAGACCGTTTCTGTGCAGAGTCTCAAAACAGAAGTTTTCAGCCCAATACTGGCACATGGAAGAAACAACAGTAAGCACAGGGAAATATCTTCTTCTAAATCCAAAACACAGCTATCTAACAGAACGGTTGTCAATGTGTGCACTCAACTTCCAGAGTTAAACCCGTGTTTGGATTCAGCAGTCTGCAGAAACTTTCTGTGCAGACTCTCAAAACAGGCGTTTTCAGCCCAATACCGGCATATGGAAGAAACAGCAGTAAGCACAGGGAAATATCTGCTTCTAAATCCAAAACGCAGCTACCTAAGAGAACGGTTGTCAATGTGTGCACTCAACTTCCAGAGTTAAACTCGTTTGTGGATTCAGCAGTCTGCAGACCCTTTCTGTGCAGAGCCTCAAAACAGGCGTTTTCAGCCCAACACCGGTATATGGAAGAAACAGCAGTAAGCACAGGGAAATATCTGCTTCTAAATCCAAAACGCAGCTACCTAACAGAACGGTTGTCAATGTGTGCACTCAACTTACAGAGTTAAACCCGTGTGTGGGATCAGCAGTCTGCAGACCCTTTCTGTGCATAGTCTCAAAACAGGCGTTTTCAGCCCAATACCGGCACATGGAAGAAACAGCAGTAAGCACAGGGAAATATCTGCTTCTAAATCCAAAACGCAGCTACCTAACAGAACGGTTGTCAATGTGTGCACTCAACTTCCAGAGTAAACCCGTGTGTGGATTCAGCAGTCTGCAGACCCTTTCTGTGCAGAGTCTCAAAACAGGCGTTTTCAGCCCAATACCGGCATATGGATGAAACAGCAGTAAGCACAGGGAAATATCTGCTTCTAAACCCAAAACGCAGCTACCTAACATAACGGTTGTCAATGTGTGCACTCAACTTCCAGAGTTAAACCCGTGTGTGGATTCAGCAGTCTGCCGAACCTTTTTGTGCAGAGTCTCAAAAGAGGCCTTTTCAGCCCAATACCGGCATATGGAAGAAAAAGCAGTAAGCACAGGGAAATATCTGCTTCTAAATCCAAAACGCAGCTACCTAACAGAACGGTTGTCAATGTGTGCACTCAACTTCCAGAGTTAAACCCGTGTGTGGATTCAGCAGTCTGCAGATCCTTTCTGTGCAGAGTCTCAAAACAGGCGTTTTCAGCCCAATACCGGCATATGGAAGAAACAGCAGTAAGCACAGGGAAATATCTGCTTCTAAATCCAAAACACAGCTACCTAACCGAACGGTTGTCAATGTGTGCACTCAAGTTCCAGAGTTAAACCCGTGTGTGGGTTCAGCAGTCTGCAGACCCTTTCTGTACAGTCTCAAAACAGGCGTTTTAATCCCAATACCGGCATATGGAAGAAACAGCAGTAACCACAGGGAAATATCTGCCTCTAAATCCAAAAGAAGCTACCTAACAGAACGGTTGTCAATGTGTGCACTCAACTTCCAGAGTTAAACCCGTGTGTGGATTCAGCAGTCTGCAGACCCTTTCTGTGCAGAGTCTCAAAACAGGCCTTTTCAGCCCAATACCGTCATATGGAAGAAACAGCAGTAAGCACAGGGAAATATCTGCTTCTAAATCCAAAACGTAGCTACCTAACAGAACAGTTGTCAAAATGCGCACTCAACTTCCAGATTTAAACCCGTGTGTGGATTCAGCATTCTGCAGACGCACTCTGTGCAGAGTCCCAAAAGAGGCGTTTTCAGCGCAGTACCGGCATATGGAAGAAACAGCATTAAGCACAGGGAAGTATCTGCTTCTAAATCCAAAACACAGATACCTAACAGAACGGTTGTCAATGTGTGCACTCAACTTGCAGAGTTAAACCCGTGTGTGGATTCAGCAGTCTGCAGACCCTTTCTGTGCAGAGTCTCAAAACAGGCGTTTTCAGCCCAATACCGGCACATGGAAGAAACAGCAGTAAGCACAGGGAAATATCTGCTTCTAAATCCAAAGCGCAGCTACCTAACAGATCGGTTGGCAATGTGTGCACTCAACTTCCAGAGTTAAACCCGTGTGTGGATTCAGCAGTCTGCAGACCCTTTCTGTGCAGTGTCTCAAAACAGGCGTTTTCAGCCCAATACCGGCATATGGAAGAAACAACAGTAAGCACAGGGAAATATCTTCTTCTAAATCCAAAACGCAGCTACCTAACAGAACGGTTGTCAAAATGCGCACTCAACTTCCAGAGTTAAACCCGTGTGTGGATTCAGCAGTCTGCAGACCCTTTCTGTGCAGAGTCTCAAAACAGGCGTTTTCAGCCCAATACCGGCATATGGACAAAACAGCAGTAGGCACAGGGAAATATCTGCTTCTAAATCCAAAACGCAGCTACCTAACAGAACGGTTGTCAATGTGTGCACTCAACTTCCAGAGTTAAACCCGTGTGTGGGTTCAGCAGTCGGCAGACCCTTTGTGTGCAGAGTATCAAAACAGCCGTTTTCAGCCCAATACCGGCATATGGAAGAAACAGCCGTAAGCACAGGGAAATATCTGCTTCTAAATCCAAAACGCAGCTACCTAACATAACGGTTGTCAATGTGTGCACTCAACTTCCAGACTTAAACCCGTGTGTGTGTTCAGCAGTCTGCAGACCGTTTCTGTGCAGAGTCTCAAAACAGAAGATTTCAGCCCAATACTGGCACATGGAAGAAACAACAGTAAGCACAGGGAAATATCTTCTTCTAAATCCAAAACACAGCTATCTAACAGAACGGTTGTCAATGTGTGCACTCAACTTCCAGAGTTAAACTCGTTTGTGGATTCAGCAGTCTGCAGACCCTTTCTGTGCAGAGCCTCAAAACAGGCGTTTTCAGCCCAACACCGGTATATGGAAGAAACAGCAGTAAGCACAGGGAAATATCTGCTTCTAAATCCAAAACGCAGCTACCTAACAGAACGGTTGTCAATGTGTGCACTCAACTTACAGAGTTAAACCCGTGTGTGGGATCAGCAGTCTGCAGACCCTTTCTGTGCAGAGTCTCAATACAGGCGTTTTCAGCCCTATACCGGCATATGGAAGAAACAGCAGTAAGCACAGGGAAATATCTGCTTCTAAAACCAAAACGCAGCTACCTAACAGAACGGTTGTCAATGTGTGCACTCAACGTCCAGAGTTAAACCCGTGTGTGGATTCAGCAGTCTGCAGACCCTTTCTGTGCAGAGTCTCAAAACAGGCGTTTTCAGCCCAATACCGGCATATGGAAGAAACAACAGTAACCACAGGGAAATATCTTCTTCTAAATCCAAAACGCAGCTACCTAACAGAACGGTTGTCAAAATGCGCACTCAACTTCCAGAGTTAAACCCGTGTGTGGATTCAGCAGTCTGCAGACCCTTTCTGTGCAGAGTCTCAAAACAGGCGTTTTCAGCCCAATACCGGCATACGGACAAAACAGCAGTAGGCACAGGGAAATATCTGCTTCTAAATCCAAAACGCAGCTACCTAACAGAACGGTTGTCAATGTGTGCACTCAACTTCCAGAGTTAAACCCGTGTGTGGGTTCAGCAGTCGGCAGACCCTTTCTGTGCATAGTCTCAAAACAGGCGTTTTCAGCCCAATACCGGCATATGGAAGAAACAGCAGTAAGCACAGGGAAATATCTGCTTCTAAATCCAAAACGCAGCTACCTAACAGAACGGTTGTCAATGTGTGCACTCAACTTCCAGAGTAAACCCGTGTGTGGATTCAGCAGTCTGCAGACCCTTTCTGTGCAGAGTCTCAAAACAGGCGTTTTCAGCCCAATACCGGCATATGGAAGAAACAGCAGTAAGCACAGGGAAATATCTGCTTCTAAATCCAAAACGCAGCTACCTAACAGAACGGTTGTCAATGTGTGCACTCAACTTCCAGAGTTAAACCCGTGTGTGGATGCAGCAGTCTGCAGACCCTTTCTGTGCAGAGCCTCAAAACAGGCGTTTTCAGCCCAATACCGGCACATGGAAGAAACAGCAGTAAGCACAGGGAAATATCTGCTTCTAAATCCAAAACGCAGCTACCTAACAGAACGGTTGTCAATGTGTGCACTCAACTTCCAGAGTTAAACCCGTGTGTGGGTTCAGCAGTCTGCAGAACCTTTCTGTGCAGAGTCTCAAAACAGGAGTTTTCAGCCCAATACCGGCACATGGAAGAAACAGCAGTAAGCACAGGGAAATATCTGCTTCTAAATCCAAAACGCAGCTACCTAACAGAACGGTTGTCAATGTGTGCACTCCACTTCCAGAGTTAAACCCGTCTGTGGATTCAGCAGTCTGCAGACCCTTTCTGTGCAGAGTCTCAAAACAGGCGTTTTCAGTCCAATACCGTCATATGGAAGAAACAGCAGTAAGCACAGGGAAATATCTGCTTCTAAATCCAAAACGCAGCTACCTAACAGAACGGTTGTCAATGTGTGCACTCAACTTCCAGAGTTAAACCCGTGTGTGGATGCAGCAGTCTGCAGACCCTTTCTGTGCAGAGCCTCAAAACAGGCGTTTTCAGCCCAATACCGGCACATGGAAGAAACAGCAGTAAGCACAGGGAAATATCTGCTTCTAAATCCAAAACGCAGCTACCTAACAGAACGGTTGTCAATGTGTGCACTCAACTTCCAGAGTTAAACCCGTGTGTGGGTTCAGCAGTCTGCAGAACCTTTCTGTGCAGAGTCTCAAAACACGAGTTTTCAGCCCAATACCGGCACATGGAAGAAACAGCAGTAAGCACAGGGAAATATCTGCTTCTAAATCCAAAACGCAGCTACCTAACAGAACGGTTGTCAATGTGTGCACTCCACTTCCAGAGTTAAACCCGTCTGTGGATTCAGCAGTCTGCAGACCCTTTCTGTGCAGAGTCACAAAACAGGCGTTTTCAGCCCAATACCGGCATATGGAAGAAACAGCAGTAAGCACAGGGAAATATCTGCTTCTAAATCCAAAACGCAGCTACCTAACAGAACTGTTGTCAATGTGTGCACTCAACTTCCGGAGTTAAACCCGTGTGTGGATTCAGCAGTCTGCAGAACCTTTCTCTGCAGACTCTCAAAACAGGCATTTTCAGCCCAATTAAGGCATAAGGAAGAAACAGCAGTAAGCACAGGGAAATATCTGCTTCTAAATACAAAACGCAGCTACCTAACAGAACGGTTGTCAATGTGTGCACTCAACTTCCAGAGTTAAACACGTGTGTGGATTCAGCAGTCAGCAGACCCTTTCTGTGCAGAGTCTCAAAACAGGCGTTTTCAGCCCAATACCGGCATATGGAAGAAACAGCAGTAAGCACAGGGAAATATCTGCTTCTAAATCCAAAACGCAGCTACCTAACAGAACGGTTGTCAATGTGTGCACTCAACTTCCAGAGTTAAACCCGTGTGTGGGTTCAGCAGTCTGCAGACCCTTTCTGTACAGTCTCAAAACAGGCGTTTTCAGCCCAATACCGGCATATGGAAGAAACAGCAGTAAGCACAGGGAAATATCTGCTTCTAAATCCAAAACGCAGCTACCTCACAGAACGGTTGTCAATGTGTGCACTCAACTTCCAGAGTTAAACCCGTGTGTGGATTCAGCAGTCTGCAGACCCTTTTTGTGCAGAGTCTCAAAACAGGCCTTTTCAGCCCAATACCGGCATATGGAAGAAACAGCAGTAAGCACAGGGAAATATCTGCTTCTAAATCCAAAACGCAGCTACCTAACAGAACGGTTGTCAATGTGTGCACTCATCTTCCAGAGTTAAACCCGTGTGTGGATTCAGTAGTCTGCAGACCTTTTCTGTGCAGAGTCTCAAAACAGGCGTTTTCAGCCCAATACCGGCATATGGAAGAAACAGCAGTAAGCAGTGGGATATATCTGCTTCTAAATTCAAAACGCAGGTACCTAACAGAACGGTTGTCAATGTGTACACTCAACGTCCAGAGTTAAACCCGTGTGTGGGATCAGCAGTCTGCAGACCCTTTTTGTGCAGAGTCTCAATACAGGCGTTTTCAGCCCTATACCGGCATATGGAAGAAACAGCAGTAAGCACAGGGAAATATCTGCTTCTAAAACCAAAACACAGCTACCTAACAGAACGGTTGTCAATGTGTGCACTCATCGTCCAGAGTTAAACCCGTGTGTGGATTCAGCAGTCTGCAGACCCTTTCTGTGCAGAGTCTCAAAACAGGCGTTTTCAGCCCAGTACCGGCATATGGAAGAAACAGCAGTAAGCACAGGGAAATATCTGCTTCTAAATCCAAAACGTAGCTGCCTAACAGAACGGTTGTCAATGTGTGCACTCAACTTCCAGAGTTAAACCCGTGTGTGGATTCAGCAGTCTGCAGACACTTTCTGTGCAGTGTCTCAAAACAGGCGTTTTCAGCCCAATACCGGCATATGGAAGAAACAGCAGTAAGCACAGGGAAATATCTGCTTCTAAATCCAAAACGCAGCTACCTAACAGATCGGTTGGCAATGTGTGCACTCAACTTCCAGAGTTAAACCCGTGTGTGGATTCAGCAGTCTGCAGACCCTTTCTGTGCAGAGTCTCAAAACAGGCGTTTTCAGCCCAATACCGGCATATGGAAGAAACCGCAGTAAGCACTGGGAAATATCTGCTTCTAAATCCAAAACGCAGATACCTAACAGAACGGTTGTCAATGTGTCCACTCAACTTCCAGAGTTAAACCCGGGTGTGGGTTCAGCAGTCTGCAGACCCTTTCTGTGCAGAGTCTGAAAACAGGCCTTTTCAGCCCAATACAGGCATATGGAAGAAACAGCAGTAAGCACAGGGAAATATCTGCTTCTAAATCCAAAACGCAGCTACCTAACAGAACGGTTGTCAATGTGTGCACTCAACTTCCAGAGTTAAACCCGTGTGTGGATTCAGCAGTCTGCAGACCCTTTCTGTGCACAGTCTCAAAACACGCGTTTTCAGCCCAATACCGGCATATGGAAGAAACAGCAGTAAGCACAGGGAAATATCTGCTTCTAAATCCAAAATGCAGCTACGTAACAGAACGGTTGTCAATGTGTCCACTCAACTTCCAGAGTTAAACCCGTGTGTGGATTCAGCAGTCTGCAGACCCTTTCTGTGCAGAGTCTCAAAACAGGCGTTTTCAGCCCAATACCGGCATATGGAAGAAACAGCAGTAAGCACAGGGAAATATCTGCTTCTAAATCCAAAATGCAGCTACCTAACAGAACGGATGTCAATGTGTGCACTCCACTTCCAGAGTTAAACCCGTCTGTGGATTCAGCAGTCTGCAGACCCTTTCTGTGCAGAGTCTCAAAACAGGCCTTTTCAGCCCAATACCGGCATATGGAAGAAACAGCAGTAAGCACAGGGAAATATCTGCTTCTAAATCCAAAACGCAGCTACCTAACAGAACTGTTGTCAATGTGTGCACTCAACTTCCGGAGTTAAACCCGTGTGTGGATTCAGCAGTCTGCAGACCCTTTCTCTGCAGACTCTCAAAACAGGCATTTTCAGCCCAATTAAGGCATAAGGAAGAAACAGCAGTAAGCACAGGGAAATATCTGCTTCTAAATACAAAACGCAGCTACCTAACAGAACGGTTGTCAATGTGTGCACTCAACTTCCAGAGTTAAACACGTGTGTGGATTCAGCAGTCAGCAGACCCTTTCTGTGCAGAGTCTCAAAACAGGCGTTTTCAGCCCAATACCGGCATATGGAAGAAACAGCAGTAAGCACAGGGAAATATCTGCTTCTAAATCCAAAACGCAGCTACCTAACAGAACGGTTGTCAATGTGTGCATTCAACTTCCAGAGTTAAACCCGTGTGTGGGTTCAGCAGTCTGCAGACCCTTTCTGTACAGTCTCAAAACAGGCGTTTTCATCCCAATACCGGCATATGGAAGAAACAGCAGTAAGCACAGGGAAATATCTGCTTCTAAATCCAAAACGCAGCTACCTAACAGAACGGTTGTCAATGTGTGCACTCAACTTCCAGAGTTAAACCCGTGTGTGGATTCAGCAGTCTGCAGACCCTTTTTGTGCAGAGTCTCAAAACAGGCCTTTTCAGCCCAATACCGGCATATGGAAGAAACAGCAGTAAGCACAGGGAAATATCTGCTTCTAAATCCAAAACGCAGCTACCTAACAGAACGGTTGTCAATGTGTGCACTCATCTTCCAGAGTTAAACCCGTGTGTGGATTCAGCAGTCTGCAGACCTTTTCTGTGCAGAGTCTCAAAACAGGCGTTTTCAGCCCAATACCGGCATATGGAAGAAACAGCAGTAAGCAGAGGGATATATCTGCTTCTAAATTCAAAACGCAGGTACCTAACAGAACGGTTGTCAATGTGTACACTCAACGTCCAGAGTTAAACCCGTGTGTGGGATCAGCAGTCTGCAGACCCTTTTTGTGCAGAGTCTCAATACAGGCGTTTTCAGCCCTATACCGGCATATGGAAGAAACAGCAGTAAGCACAGGGAAATATCTGCTTCTAAAACCAAAACGCAGCTACCTAACAGAACGGTTGTCAATGTGTGCACTCATCGTCCAGAGTTAAACCCGTGTGTGGATTCAGCAGTCTGCAGACCCTTTCTGTGCAGAGTCTCAAAACAGGCGTTTTCAGCCCAATACCGGCATATGGAAGAAACAGCAGTAAGCACAGGGAAATATCTGCTTCTAAATCCAAAACGTAGCTGCCTAACAGAACGGTTGTCAATGTGTGCACTCAACTTCCAGAGTTAAACCCGTGTGTGGATTCAGCAGTCTGCAGACACTTTCTGTGCAGTGTCTCAAAACAGGCGTTTTCAGCCCAATACCGGCATATGGAAGAAACAGCAGTAAGCACAGGGAAATATCTGCTTCTAAATCCAAAACGCAGCTACCTAACAGATCGGTTGGCAATGTGTGCACTCAACTTCCAGAGTTAAACCCGTGTGTGGATTCAGCAGTCTGCAGACCCTTTCTGTGCAGAGTCTCAAAACAGGCGTTTTCAGCCCAATACCGGCATATGGAAGAAACCGCAGTAAGCATTGGGAAATATCTGCTTCTAAATCCAAAACGCAGATACCTAACAGAACGGTTGTCAATGTGTCCACTAAACTTCCAGAGTTAAACCCGGGTGTGGGTTCAGCAGTCTGCAGACCCTTTCTGTGCAGAGTCTGAAAACAGGCCTTTTCAGCCCAATACAGGCATATGGAAGAAACAGCAGTAAGCACAGGGAAATATCTGCTTCTAAATCCAAAACGCAGCTACCTAACAGAACGGTTGTCAATGTGTGCACTCAACTTCCAGAGTTAAACCCGTGTGTGGATTCAGCAGTCTGCAGATCCTTTCTGTGCACAGTCTCAAAACACGCGTTTTCAGCCCAATACCGGCATATGGAAGAAACAGCAGTAAGCACAGGGAAATATCTGCTTCTAAATCCAAAATGCAGCTACGTAACAGAACGGTTGTCAATGTGTCCACTCAACTTCCAGAGTTAAACCCGTGTGTGGATTCAGCAGTCTGCAGACCCTTTCTGTGCAGAGTCTCAAAACAGGCGTTTTCAGCCCAATACCGGCATATGGAAGAAACAGCAGTAAGCACAGGGAAATATCTGCTTCTAAATCCAAAACGTAGCTACCTAACAGAACAGTTGTCAAAATGCGCACTCAACTTCCAGATTTAAACCCGTGTGTGGATTCAGCATTCTGCAGACGCACTCTGTGCAGAGTCTCAAAAGAGGCGTTTTCAGCGCAATACCGGCATATGGAAGAAACAGCATTAAGCACAGGGAAGTATCTGCTTCTAAATCCAAAACACAGATACCTAACAGAACGGTTGTCAATGTGTGCACTCAACTTGCAGAGTTAAACCCGTGTGTGGATTCAGCAGTCTGCAGACCCTTTCTGTGCAGAGTCTCAAAACAGGCGTTTTCAGCCCAATACCGGCACATGGAAGAAACAGCAGTAAGCACAGGGAAATATCTGCTTCTAAATCCAAAGCGCAGCTACCTAACAGATCGGTTGGCAATGTGTGCACTCAACTTCCAGAGTTAAACCCGTGTGTGGATTCAGCAGTCTGCAGACCCTTTCTGTGCAGTGTCTCAAAACAGGCGTTTTCAGCCCAATACCGGCATATGGAAGAAACAACAGTAAGCACAGGGAAATATCTTCTTCTAAATCCAAAACGCAGCTACCTAACAGAACGGTTGTCAAAATGCGCACTCAACTTCCAGAGTTAAACGCGTGGGTGGATTCAGCAGTCTGCAGACCCTTTCTGTGCAGAGTCTCAAAACAGGCGTTTTCAGCCCAATACCGGCATATGGACAAAACAGCAGTAGGCACAGGGAAATATCTGCTTCTAAATCCAAAACGCAGCTACCTAACAGAACGGTTGTCAATGTGTGCACTCAACTTCCAGAGTTAAACCCGTGTGTGGGTTCAGCAGTCGGCAGACCCTTTCTGTGCAGAGTCTCAAAACAGCCGTTTTCAGCCCAATACCGGCATATGGAAGAAACAGCCGTAAGCACTGGGAAATATCTGCTTCTAAATCCAAAACGCAGCTACCTAACAGAACGGTTGTCAATGTGTGCACTCAACTTCCAGAGTTAAACCCGTGTGTGTGTTCAGCAGTCTGCAGACAGTTTCTGTGCAGAGTCTCAAAACAGAAGTTTTCAGCCCAATACTGGCACATGGAAGAAACAACAGTAAGCACAGGGAAATATCTTCTTCTAAATCCAAAACACAGCTATCTAACAGAACGGTTGTCAATGTGTGCACTCAACTTCCAGAGTTAAACCCGTGTTTGGATTCAGCAGTCTGCAGAAACTTTCTGTGCAGACTCTCAAAACAGGCGTTTTCAGCCCAATACCGGCATATGGAAGAAACAGCAGTAAGCACAGGGAAATATCTGCTTCTAAATCCAAAACGCAGCTACCTAACAGAATGGTGGTCAATGTGTTCACTCAACTTACAGAGTTAAACCCGTGTGTGGATTTAGCAGTCTGCCGACCCTTTCTGTGCAGAGTCTCAAAACAGGCGTTTTCAGCCCAATACCGGCATATGGAAGAAACAGCAGTAAGCACAGGGAAATATCTGCTTCTAAATCCAAAACGCAGCTACCTAAGAGAACGGTTGTCAATGTGTGCACTCAACATCCAGAGTTAAACTCGTTTGTGGATTCAGCAGTCTGCAGACCCTTTCTGTGCAGAGTCTCAAAACAGGCGTTTTCAGCCCAATACCGGCATATGGAAGAAACAGCAGTAAGCACAGGGAAATATCTGCTTCTAAATCCAAAACGCAGCTACCTAACAGAACGGTTGTCAATGTGTGCACTCAACTTACAGAGTTAAACCCGTGTGTGGGATCAGCAGTCTGCAGACCCTTTCTGTGCAGAGTCTCAATACAGGCGTTTTCAGCCCTATACCGGCATATGGAAGAAACAGCAGTAAGCACAGGGAAATATCTGCTTCTAAAACCAAAACGCAGCTACCTAACAGAACGGTTGTCAATGTGTGCACTCAACGTCCAGAGTTAAACCCGTGTGTGGATTCAGCAGTCTGCAGACCCTTTCTGTGCAGAGTCTCAAAACAGGCGTTTTCAGCCCAATACCGGCATATGGAAGAAACAACAGTAAGCACAGGGAAATATCTTCTTCTAAATCCAAAACGCAGCTACCTAACAGAACGGTTGTCAAAATGCGCACTCAACTTCCAGAGTTAAACCCGTGTGTGGATTCAGCAGTCTGCAGACCCTTTCTGTGCAGAGTCTCAAAACAGGCGTTTTCAGCCCAATACCGGCATACGGACAAAACAGCAGTAGGCACAGGGAAATATCTGCTTCTAAATCCAAAACGCAGCTACCTAACAGAACGGTTGTCAATGTGTGCACTCAACTTCCAGAGTTAAACCCGTGTGTGGGTTCAGCAGTCGGCAGACCCTTTCTGTGCAGAGTCTCAAAACAGGCGTTTTCAGCCCAATACCGGCATATGGAAGAAACAGCAGTAAGCACAGGGAAATATCTGCTTCTAAATCCAAAACGCAGCTACCTAACAGAACGGTTGTCAATGTGTGCACTCAACTTCCAGAGTAAACCCGTGTGTGGATTCAGCAGTCTGCAGACCCTTTCTGTGCAGAGTCTCAAAACAGGCGTTTTCAGCCCAATATCGGTATATGGATGAAACAGCAGTAAGCACAGGGAAATATCTGCTTCTAAATCCAAAACGCAGCTACCTAACATAACGGTTGTCAATGTGTGCACTCAACTTGCAGAGTTAAACCCGTGTGTGGATTCAGCAGTCTGCCGACCCTTTTTGTGCAGAGTCTCAAAACAGGCCTTTTCAGCCCAATACCGGCATATGGAAGAAACAGCAGTAAGCACAGGGAAATATCTGCTTCTAAATCCAAAACGCAGCTACCTAACAGAACGGTTGTCAATGTGTGCACTCAACTTCCAGAGTTAAACCCGTGTTTGGATTCAGCAGTCTGCAGACCCTTTCTGTGCAGAGTCTCAAAACAGGTCTTTTCAGCCCAATACCGGCATATGGAAGAAACAGCAGTAAGCACAGGGAAATATCTGCTTCTAAATCCAAAACGTAGCTACCTAACAGAACAGTTGTCAAAATGCGCACTCAACTTCCAGATTTAAACCCGTGTGTGGATTCAGCATTCTGCAGACGCACTCTGTGCAGAGTCTCAAAAGAGGCGTTTTCAGCGCAATACCGGCATATGGAAGAAACAGCATTAAGCACAGGGAAGTATCTGCTTCTAAATCCAAAACACAGATACCTAACAGAACGGTTGTCAATGTGTGCACTCAACTTGCAGAGTTAAACCCGTGTGTGGATACAGCTGTCTGCAGACCCTTTCTGTGCAGAGTCTCAAAACAGGCGTTTTCAGCCCAATACCGGCACATGGAAGAAACAGCAGTAAGCACAGGGAAATATCTGCTTCTAAATCCAAAGCGCAGCTACCTAACAGATCGGTTGTCAATGTGTGCACTCAACTTCCAGAGTTAAACCCGTGTGTGGATTCAGCAGTCTGCAGACCCTTTCTGTGCAGTGTCTCAAAACAGGCGTTTTCAGCCCAATACCGGCATATGGAAGAATCAACAGTAAGCACAGGGAAATATCTTCTTCTAAATCCAAAACGCAGCTACCTAACAGAACGGTTGTCAAAATGCGCACTCAACTTCCAGAGTTAAACCCGTGTGTGGATTCAGCAGTCTGCAGACCCTTTCTGTGCAGAGTCTCAAAACAGGCGTTTTCAGCCCAATACCGGCATATGGAAGAAACAGCAGTAAGCACAGGGAAATATCTGCTTCTAAATCCAAAATGCAGCTACTTAACAGAACGGTTGTCAATGTGTTCACTCAACTTCCAGAGTTAAACCCGTGTGTGGATTCAGCAGTCTGCAGACCCTTTCTGTGCAGAGTCTCAAAACAGGCCTTTTCAGCCCAATACCGGCATATGGAAGAAACAGCAGTAAGCACAGGGAAATATCTGCTTCTAAATCCAAAACGTAGCTACCTAACAGAACAGTTGTCAAAATGCGCACTCAACTTCCAGATTTAAACCCGTGTGTGGATTCAGCATTCTGCAGACGCACTCTGTGCAGAGTCTCAAAAGAGGCGTTTTCAGCGCAATACCGGCATATGGAAGAAACAGCATTAAGCACAGGGAAGTATCTGCTTCTAAATCCAAAACACAGATACCTAACAGAACGGTTGTCAATGTGTGCACTCAACTTGCAGAGTTAAACCCGTGTGTGGATTCAGCAGTCTGCAGACCCTTTCTGTGCAGAGTCTCAAAACAGGCGTTTTCAGCCCAATACCGGCACATGGAAGAAACAGCAGTAAGCACAGGGAAATATCTGCTTCTAAATCCAAAGCGCAGCTACCTAACAGATCGGTTGGCAATGTGTGCACTCAACTTCCAGAGTTAAACCCGTGTGTGGATTCAGCAGTCTGCAGACCCTTTCTGTGCAGTGTCTCAAAACAGGCGTTTTCAGCCCAATACCGGCATAAGGAAGAAACAACAGTAAGCACAGGGAAATATCTTCTTCTAAATCCAAAACGCAGCTACCTAACAGAACGGTTGTCAAAATGCGCACTCAACTTCCAGAGTTAAACCCGTGTGTGGATTCAGCAGTCTGCAGACCCTTTCTGTGCAGAGTCTCAAAACAGGCGTTTTCAGCCCAATACCGGCATATGGAAAAAACAGCAGTAGGCACAGGGAAATATCTGCTTCTAAATCCAAAACGCAGCTACCTAACAGAACGGTTGTCAATGTGTGCACTCAACTTCCAGAGTTAAACCCGTGTGTGGGTTCAGCAGTCGGCAGACCCTTTCTGTGCAGAGACTCAAAACAGCCGTTTTCAGCCCAATACCGGCATATGGAAGAAACAGCCGTAAGCACAGGGAAATATCTGCTTCTAAATCCAAAACGCAGCTACCTAACAGAACGGTTGTCAATGTGTGCACTCAACTTCCAGAGTTAAACCCGTGTGTGTGTTCAGCAGTCTGCAGACCGTTTCTGTGCAGAGTCTCAAAACAGAAGTTTTCAGCCCAATACTGACACATGGAAGAAACAACAGTAAGCACAGGGAAATATCTTCTTCTAAATCCAAAACACAGCTATCTAACAGAACGGTTGTCAATGTGTGCACTCAACTTCCAGAGTTAAACCCGTGTTTGGATTCAGCAGTCTGCAGAAACTTTCTGTGCAGACTCTCAAAACAGGCGTTTTCAGCCCAATACCGGCATATGGAAGAAACAGCAGTAAGCACAGGGAAATATCTGCTTCTAAATCCAAAACGCAGCTACCTAAGAGAACGGTTGTCAATGTGTGCACTCAACTTCCAGAGTTAAACTCGTTTGTGGATTCAGCAGTCTGCAGACCCTTTCTGTGCAGAGCCTCAAAACAGGCGTTTTCAGCCCAACACCGGTATATGGAAGAAACAGCAGTAAGCACAGGGAAATATCTGCTTCTAAATCCAAAACGCAGCTACCTAACAGAACGGTTGTCAATGTGTGCACTCAACTTACAGAGTTAAACCCGTGTGTGGGATCAGCAGTCTGCAGACCCTTTCTGTGCAGAGTCTCAATACAGGCGTTTTCAGCCCTATACCGGCATATGGAAGAAACAGCAGTAAGCACAGGGAAATATCTGCTTCTAAAACCAAAACGCAGCTACCTAACAGAACGGTTGTCAATGTGTGCACTCAACGTCCAGAGTTAAACCCGTGTGTGGATTCAGCAGTCTGCAGACCCTTTCTGTGCAGAGTCTCAAAACAGGCGTTTTCAGCCCAATACCGGCATATGGAAGAAACAACAGTAAGCACAAGGAAATATCTTCTTCTAAATCCAAAACGCAGCTACCTAACAGAACGGTTGTCAATGTGTGCACTCAACTTCCAGAGTTAAACCCGTGTGTGTGTTCAGCAGTCTGCAGACCGTTTCTGTGCAGAGTCTCAAAACAGAAGTTTTCAGCCCAATACTGGCACATGGAAGAAACAACAGTAAGCACAGGGAAATATCTTCTTCTAAATCCAAAACACAGCTATCTAACAGAACGGTTGTCAATGTGTGCACTCAACTTCCAGAGTTAAACCCGTGTTTGGATTCAGCAGTCTGCAGAAACTTTCTGTGCAGACTCTCAAAACAGGCGTTTTCAGCCCAATACCGGCATATGGAAGAAACAGCAGTAAGCACAGGGAAATATCTGCTTCTAAATCCAAAACGCAGCTACCTAAGTGAACGGTTGTCAATGTGTGCACTCAACTTCCAGAGTTAAACTCGTTTGTGGATTCAGCAGTCTGCAGACCCTTTCTGTGCAGAGCCTCAAAACAGGCGTTTTCAGCCCAACACCGGTATATGGAAGAAACAGCAGTAAGCACAGGGAAATATCTGCTTCTAAATCCAAAACGCAGCTACCTAACAGAACGGTTGTCAATGTGTGCACTCAACTTACAGAGTTAAACCCGTGTGTGGGATCAGCAGTCTGCAGACCCTTTCTGTGCAGAGTCTCAATACAGGCGTTTTCAGCCCTATACCGGCATATGGAAGAAACAGCAGTAAGCACAGGGAAATATCTGCTTCTAAAACCAAAACGCAGCTACCTAACAGAACGGTTGTCAATGTGTGCACTCAACGTCCAGAGTTAAACCCGTGTGTGGATTCAGCAGTCTGCAGACCCTTTCTGTGCAGAGTCTCAAAACAGGCGTTTTCAGCCCAATACCGGCATATGGAAGAAACAACAGTAAGCACAGGGAAAGATCTTCTTCTAAATCCAAAACGCAGCTACCTAACAGAACGGTTGTCAAAATGCGCACTCAACTTCCAGAGTTAAACCCGTGTGTGGATTCAGCAGACTGCAGACCCTTTCTGTGCAGAGTCTCAAAACAGGCGTTTTCAGCCCAATACCGGCATACGGACAAAACAGCAGTAGGCACAGGGAAATATCTGCTTCTAAATCCAAAACGCAGCTACCTAACAGAACGGTTGTCAATGTGTGCACTCAACTTCCAGAGTTAAACCCGTGTGTGGGTTCAGCAGTCGGCAGACCCTTTCTGTGCATAGTCTCAAAACAGGCGTTTTCAGCCCAATACCGGCATATGGAAGAAACAGCAGTAAGCACAGGGAAATATCTGCTTCTAAATACAAAACGCAGCTACCTAACAGAACGGCTGTCAATGTGTGCACTCAACTTCCAGAGTAAACCCGTGTGTGGATTCAGCAGTCTGCAGACCCTTTCTGTGCAGAGTCTCAAAACAGGCGTTTTCAGCCCAATACCGGCATATGGATGAAACAGCAGTAAGCACAGGGAAATATCTGCTTCTAAATCCAAAACGCAGCTACCTAACATAACGGTTGTCAATGTGTGCACTCAACTTCCAGAGTTAAACCCGTGTGTGGATTCAGCAGTCTGCCGAACCTTTTTGTGCAGAGTCTCAAAAGAGGCCTTTTCAGCCCAATACCGGCATATGGAAGAAAAAGCAGTAAGCACAGGGAAATATCTGCTTCTAAATCCAAAACGCAGCTACCTAACAGAACGGTTGTCAATGTGTGCACTCAACTTCCAGAGTTAAACCCGTGTGTGGATTCAGCAGTCTGCAGACCCTTTCTGTGCAGAGTCTCAAAACAGGCGTTTTCAGCCCAATACCGGCATATGGAAGAAACAGCAGTAAGCACAGGGAAATATCTGCTTCTAAATCCAAAACGCAGCTACCTAACCGAACGGTTGTCAATGTGTGCACTCAAGTTCCAGAGTTAAACCCGTGTGTGGATTCAGCAGTCTGCAGACCCTTTCTGTGCAGAGTCTCAAAACAGGCGTTTTCAGCCCAATACCGGCATATGGAAGAAACAGCAGTAAGCACAGGGAAATATCTGCTTCTAAATCCAAAATGCAGCTACCTAACAGAACGGTTGTCAATGTGTTCACTCAACTTCCAGAGTTAAACCCGTGTGTGGATTCAGCAGTCTGCAGACCCTTTCTGTGCAGAGTCTCAAAACAGGCCTTTTCAGCCCAATACCGGCATATGGAAGAAACAGCAGTAAGCACAGGGAAATATCTGCTTCTAAATCCAAAACGTAGCTACCTAACAGAACAGTTGTCAAAATGCGCACTCAACTTCCAGATTTAAACCCGTGTGTGGATTCAGCATTCTGCAGACGCACTCTGTGCAGAGTCTCAAAAGAGGCGTTTTCAGCGCAATACCGGCATATGGAAGAAACAGCATTAAGCACAGGGAAGTATCTGCTTCTAAATCCAAAACACAGATACCTAACAGAACGGTTGTCAATGTGTGCACTCAACTTGCAGAGTTAAACCCGTGTGTGGATTCAGCAGTCTGCAGACCCTTTCTGTGCAGAGTCTCAAAACAGGCGTTTTCAGCCCAATACCGGCACATGGAAGAAACAGCAGTAAGCACAGGGAAATATCTGCTTCTAAATCCAAAGCGCAGCTACCTAACAGATCGGTTGGCAATGTGTGCACTCAACTTCCAGAGTTAAACCCGTGTGTGGATTCAGCAGTCTGCAGACCCTTTCTGTGCAGTGTCTCAAAACAGGCGTTTTCAGCCCAATACCGGCATATGGAAGAAACAACAGTAAGCACAGGGAAATATCTGCTTCTAAATCCAAAACGCAGCTACCTAACAGAACGGTTGTCAATGTGTGTACTCAACTTCCAGAGTTAAACCCGTGTGTGGGTTCATCAGTCGGCAGACCCTTTCTGTGCATAGTCTCAAAACAGGCGTTTTCAGCCCAATACCGGCATATGGAAGAAACAGCAGTAAGCACAGGGAAATATCTGCTTCTAAATCCAAAACGCAGCTACCTAACAGAACGGTTGTCAATGTGTGCACTCAACTTACAGAGTTAAACCCGTGTGTGGATTCAGCAGTCTGCAGACCCTTTCTGTGCAGAGTCTCAAAACAGGCGTTTTCAGACCAATACCGGCATATGGAAGAAACAGCAGTAAGCACAGGGAAATATCTGCTTCTAAATCCAAAACGCAGCTACCTAACAGAACGGTTGTCAATGTGTGCACTCAAGATCCAGAGTTAAACCCGTGTGTGGGTTCAGCAGTCTGCAGACCCTTTCTGTACAGTCTCAAAACAGGCGTTTTAATCCCAATACCGGCATATGGAAGAAACAGCAGTAACCACAGGGAAATATCTGCCTCTGAATCCAAAAGAAGCTACCTAACAGAACGGTTGTCAATGTGTGCACTCAACTTCCAGAGTTAAACCCGTGTGTGGATTCAGCAGTCTGCAGACCCTTTCTGTGCAGAGTCTCAAAACAGGCCTTTTCAGCCCAATACCGTCATATGGAAGAAACAGCAGTAAGCACAGGGAAATATCTGCTTCTAAATCCAAAACGTAGCTACCTAACAGAACAGTTGTCAAAATGCGCACTCAACTTCCAGATTTAAACCCGTGTGTGGATTCAGCATTCTGCAGACGCACTCTGTGCAGAGTCTCAAAAGAGGCGTTTTCAGCGCAATACCGGCATATGGAAGAAACAGCATTAAGCACAGGGAAGTATCTGCTTCTAAATCCAAAACACAGATACCTAACAGAACGGTTGTCAATGTGTGCACTCAACTTGCAGAGTTAAACCCGTGTGTGGATTCAGCAGTCTGCAGACCCTTTCTGTGCAGAGTCTCAAAACAGGCGTTTTCAGCCCAATACCGGCACATGGAAGAAACAGCAGTAAGCACAGGGAAATATCTGCTTCTAAATCCAAAGCGCAGCTACCTAACAGATCGGTTGGCAATGTGTGCACTCAACTTCCAGAGTTAAACCCGTGTGTGGATTCAGCAGTCTGCAGACCCTTTCTGTGCGGTGTCTCAAAACAGGCGTTTTCAGCCCAATACCGGCATATGGAAGAAACAACAGTAAGCACAGGGAAATATCTTCTTCTAAATCCAAAAGGCAGCTACCTAACAGAACGGTTGTCAAAATGCGCACTCAACTTCCAGAGTTAAACCCGTGTGTGGATTCAGCAGTCTGCAGACCCTTTCTGTGCAGAGTCTCAAAACAGGCGTTTTCAGCCCAATACCGGCATATGGACAAAACAGCAGTAGGCACAGGGAAATATCTGCTTCTAAATCCAAAACGGAGCTACCTAACAGAACGGTTGTCAATGTGTGAACTCAACTTCCAGAGTTAAACCCGTGTTTGGGTTCAGCAGTCGGCAGACCCTTTCTGTGCAGAGTCTCAAAACAGGCGTTTTCAGCCCAATACCGGCATATGGAAGAAACAGCAGTAAGCACAGGGAAATATCTGCTTCTAAATCCAAAACGCAGCTACCTAACAGAACGGTTGTCAATGTGTGCACTCAACTTCCAGAGTAAACCCGTGTGTGGATTCAGCAGTCTGCAGACCCTTTCTGTGCAGAGTCTCAAAACAGGCGTTTTCAGCCCAATATCGGTATATGGAAGAAACAGCAGTAATCACAGGGAAATATCTGCTTATAAATCCAAAGCGCAGCTGCCTAACAGATCGGTTGTCAATGTGTGCACTCAACTTCCAGAGTTAAACCCGTGTGTGGATTCAGCAGTCTGCAGACCCTTTCTGTGCAGTGTCTCAAAACAGCCGTTTTCAGCCCAATACCGGCATATGGAAGAAACAGCCGTAAACACAGGGAAATATCTGCTTCTAAATCCAAAACGCAGCTACCTAACAGAACGGTTGTCAATGTGTGGACTCAACTTCCAGAGTTAAACCCGTGTGTGTGTTCAGCAGTCTGCAGACCGTTTCTGTGCAGAGTCTCAAAACAGAAGTTTTCAGCCCAATACTGACACATGGAAGAAACAACAGTAAGCACAGGGAAATATCTTCTTCTAAATCCAAAACACAGCTATCTAACAGAACGGTTGTCAATGTGTGCACTCAACTTCCAGAGTTAAACCCGTGTTTGGATTCAGCAGTCTGCAGAAACTTTCTGTGCAGACTCTCAAAACAGGCGTTTTCAGCCCAATACCGGCATATGGAAGAAACAGCAGTAAGCAAAGGGAAATATCTGCTTCTAAATCAAACGCAGCTACCTAAGAGAACGGTTGTCAATGTGTGCACTCAACTTCCAGAGTTAAACTCGTTTGTGGATTCAGCAGTCTGCAGACCCTTTCTGTGCAGAGCCTCAAAACAGGCGTTTTCAGCCCAACACCGGTATATGGAAGAAACAGCAGTAAGCACAGGGAAATATCTGCTTCTAAATCCAAAACGCAGCTACCTAACAGAACGGTTGTCAATGTGTGCACTCAACTTACAGAGTTAAACCCGTGTGTGGGATCAGCAGTCTGCAGACCCTTTCTGTGCAGAGTCTCAATACAGGCGTTTTCAGCCCTATACCGGCATATGGAAGAAACAGCAGTAAGCACAGGGAAATATCTGCTTCTAAAACCAAAACGCAGCTACCTAACAGAACGGTTGTCATGTGTGCACTCAACGTCCAGAGTTAAACCCGTGTGTGGATTCAGCAGTCTGCAGACCCTTTCTGTGCAGAGTCTCAAAACAGGCGTTTTCAGCCCAATACCGGCATATGGAAGAAACAACAGTAAGCACAGGGAAATATCTTCTTCTAAATCCAAAACGCAGCTACCTAACAGAACGGTTGTCAATGTGTGCACTCAACTTCCAGAGTTAAACCCGTGTGTGTGTTCAGCAGTCTGCAGACCGTTTCTGTGCAGAGTCTCAAAACAGAAGTTTTCAGCCCAATACTGGCACATGGAAGAAACAACAGTAAGCATAGGGAAATATCTTCTTCTAAATCCAAAACACAGCTATCTAACAGAACGGTTGTCAATGTGTGCACTCAACTTCCAGAGTTAAACCCGTGTTTGGATTCAGCAGTCTGCAGAAACTTTCTGTGCAGACTCTCAAAACAGGCGTTTTCAGCCCAATACCGGCATATGGAAGAAACAGCAGTAAGCACAGGGAAATATCTGCTTCTAAATCCAAAGCGCAGCTACCTAACAGATCGGTTGGCAATGTGTGCACTCAACTTCCAGAGTTAAACCCGTGTGTGGATTCAGCAGTGGGCAGACCCTTTCTGTGCAGTGTCTCAAAACAGGCGTTTTCAGCCCAATACCGGCATATGGAAGAAACAACAGTAAGCACAGGGAAATATCTGCTTCTAAATCCAAAACGCAGCTACCTAACAGAACGGTTGTCAATGTGTGTACTCAACTTCCAGAGTTAAACCCGTGTGTGGGGTTCAGCAGTCCGGCAGACCCTTTCTGTGCATAGTCTCAAAACAGGCGTTTTCAGCCCAATACCGGCATATGGAAGAAACAGCAGTAAGCACAGGGAAATATCTGCTTCTAAATCCAAAACGCAGCTACCTAACAGAACGGTTGTCAATGTGTGCACTCAACTTCCAGAGTTAAACCCGTGTGTGGATTCAGCAGTCTGCAGACCCTTTCTGTGCAGAGTCTCAAAACAGGCGTTTTCAGACCAATACCGGCATATGGAAGAAACAGCAGTAAGCACAGGGAAATATCTGCTTCTAAATCCAAAACGCAGCTACCTAACAGAACGGTTGTCAATCGTGTGCACTCAAGATCCAGAGTTAAACCAGTGGTGTGGGTTCAGCAGTCTGCAGACCCTTTCTGTACAGTCTCAAAACAGGCGTTTTAATCCCAATACCGGCATATGGAAGAAACAGCAGTAACCACAGGGAAATATCTGCCTCTGAATCCAAAAGAAGCTACCTAACAGAACGGTTGTCAATGTGTGCACTCAACTTCCAGAGTTAAACCCGTGTGTGGATTCAGCAGTCTGCAGACCCTTTCTGTGCAGAGTCTCAAAACAGGCCTTTTCAGCCCAATACCGTCATATGGAAGAAACAGCAGTAAGCACAGGGAAATATCTGCTTGTAAAATCCAAAACGTAGCTACCTAACAGAACAGTTGTCAAAATGCGCACTCAACTTCCAGATTTAAACCGTGTGTGGATTCAGCATTCTGCAGACGCACTCTGTGCAGAGTCTCAAAAGAGGCGTTTTCAGCGCAATACCGGCATATGGAAGAAACAGCATTAAGCACAGGGAAGTATCTGCTTCTAATCCAAAACACAGATACCTAACAGAACGGTTGTCAATGTGTGCACTCAACTTGCAGAGTTAAACCCGTGTGTGGATTCAGCAGTCTGCAGACCCTTTCTGTGCAGAGTCTCAAAACAGGCGTTTTCAGCCCAATACCGGCACATGGGTAGAAACAGCAGTAAGCACAGGGGAAATATCTGCTTCTAAATCCAAAGCGCAGCTACCTAACAGATCGGTTGGCAATGTGTGCACTCAACTTCCAGGGTTAAACCCGTGTGTGGATTCAGCAGTCTGCAGACCCTTTCTGTGCGGTGTCTCAAAACAGGCGTTTTCAGCCCAATACCGGCATATGGAAGAAACAACAGTAAGCACAGGGGAATATCTTCTTCTAAATCCAAAAGGCAGCTACCTAACAGAACGGTTGTCAAAATGCGCACTCAACTTCCAGAGTTAAACCGTGTGTGGGATTCAGCAGTCTGCAGACCCTTTCTGTGCAGAGTCTCAAAACAGGCGTTTTCAGCCCAATACCGCGATATGGACAAAACAGCAGTAGGCACAGGGAAATATCTGCTTCTAAATCCAAAACGGAGCTACCTAACAGAACGGTTGTCAATGTGTGAACTCACTTCCAGAGTTAAACCCGTGTTTGGGTTCAGCAGTCGGCAGACCCTTTCTGTGCAGAGTCTCAAAACAGGCGTTTTCAGCCCAATACCGGCATATGGAAGAAACAGCAGTAAGCACAGGGAAATATCTGCTTCTAAATCCAAAACGCAGCTACCTAACAGAACGGTTGTCAATGTGTGCACTCAACTTCCAGAGTAAACCCGGTGTGTGGATTCAGCAGTCTGCAGACCCTTTCTGTGCAGAGTCTCAAAACAGGCGTTTTCAGCCCAATATCGGTATATGGAAGAAACAGCAGTAATCACAGGGAAATATCTGCTTCTAAATCCAAAGCGCAGCTACCTAACAGATCGGTTGTCAATGTGTGCACTCAACTTCCAGAGTTAAACCCGTGTGTGGATTCAGCAGTCTGCAGACCCTTTCTGTGCAGTGTCTCAAAACAGCCGTTTTCAGCCCAATACCGGCATATGGAAGAAACAGCCGTAAACACAGGGAAATATCTGCTTCTAAATCCAAAACGCAGCTACCTAACAGAACGGTTGTCAATGTGTGGACTCAACTTCAGAGTTAAACCCGTGTGTGTGTTCAGCAGTCTGCAGACCGTTTCTGTGCAGAGTCTCAAAACAGAAGTTTTCAGCCCAATACTGACACATGGAAGAAACAACAGTAAGCACAGGGAAATATCTTCTTCTAAATCCAAAACACAACTATCTAACAGAACGGTTGTCAATGTGTGCACTCAACTTCAGAGTTAAACCCGTGTTTGGATTCAGCAGTCTGCAGAAACTTTCTGTGCAGACTCTCAAAACAGGCGTTTTCAGCCCAATACCGCATATGGAAGAAACAGCAGTAAGCAAAGGGAAATATCTGCTTCTAAATCCAAAACGCAGCTACCTAAGAGAACGGTTGTCAATGTGTGCACTCAACTTCCAGAGTTAAACTCGTTTGTGGATTCAGCAGTCTGCAGACCCCTTTCTGTGCAGAGCCTCAAAACAGGCGTTTTCAGCCCAACACCGGTATATGGAAGAACAGCAGTAAGCACAGGGAAATATCTGCTTCTAAATCCAAAACGCAGCTACCTAACAGAACGGTTGTCAATGTGTGCACTCAACTTACAGAGTTAAACCCGTGTGTGGGATCAGCAGTCTGCAGACCCTTTCTGTGCAGAGTCTCAATACAGGCGTTTTCAGCCCTATACCGGCGATATGGAAGAAACAGCAGTAAGCACAGGGAAATATCTGCTTCTAAAACCAAACGCAGCTACCTAACAGAACGGTTGTCAATGTGTGACTCAACGTCCAGGAGTAGTCCAGAGTTAAACCCGTGTGTGGATTCAGCAGTCTGCAGACCCTTTCTGTGCAGAGTCTCAAAACAGGCGTTTTCAGCCCAATACCGGCATATGGAAGAAACAACAGTAAGCACAGGGAAATATCTTCTTCTAAATCCAAAACGCAGCTACCTAACAGAACGGTTGTCAATGTGTGCACTCAACTTCCAGAGTTAAACCCCGTGTGTGTGTTCAGCAGTCTGCAGACCGTTCTGTGCAGAGTCTCAAAACAGAAGTTTTCAGCCCAATACTGGCACATGGAAGAAACAACAGTAAGCACAGGGAAATATCTTCTTCTAAATCCAAAACACAGCTATCTAACAGAACGGTTGTCAATGTGTGCACTCAACTTCCAGAGTTAAACCCCGTGTTTTGGATTCAGCAGTCTGCAGAAACTTTCTGTGCAGACTCTCAAAACAGGCGTTTTCAGCCCAATACCGGCATATGGAAGAAACAGCAGTAAGCACAGGGAAATATCTGCTTCTAAATCCAAAGCGCAGCTACCTAACAGATCGGTTGGCAATGTGTGCACTCAACTTCCAGACTTAAACCCGTGTGTGGATTCAGCAGTGGGCAGACCCTTTCTGTGCAGTGTCTCAAAACAGGCGTTTTCAGCCAATACCGGCATATGGAAGAAACAACAGTAAGCACAGGGAAATATCTGCTTCTAAATCCAAAACGCAGCTACCTAACAGAACGGTTGTCAATGTGTGTACTCAACTTCCAGAGTTAAACCCGTGTGTGGGTTCAGCAGTCGGCAGACCCTTTCTGTGCATAGTCTCAAAACAGGCGTTTTCAGCCCAATACCGGCATATGGAAGAAACAGCAGTAAGCACAGGGAAATATCTGCTTCTAAATCCAAAACGCAGCTACCTAACAGAACGGTTGTCAATGTGTGCACTCCAACTTCCAGAGTTAAAACCCGTGTGTGGATTCAGCAGTCTGCAGACCCTTTCTGTGCAGAGTCTCAAAACAGGCGTTTTCAGACCAATACCGGCATATGGAAGAAACAGCAGTAAGCACAGGGAAATACCTGCTTCTAAATCCAAAACGCAGCTACCTAACAGAACGGTTGTCAATGTGTGCACTCAAGATCCAGAGTTAAACCCGTGTGTGGGTTCAGCAGTCTGCAGACCCTTTCTGTACAGTCTCAAAACCAGGCGTTTTAATCCCAATACCGGCATATGGAAGAAACAGCAGTAACCACAGGGAAATATCTGCCTCTGAATCCAAAAGAAGCTACCTAACAGAACGGTTGTCAATGTGTGCACTCAACTTCCAGAGTTAAACCCGTGTGTGGATTCAGCAGTCTGCAGACCCTTTCTGTGCAGAGTCCTCAAAACAGGCCTTTTCAGCCCAATACGTCATATGGAAGAAACAGCAGTAAGCACAGGGAAATATCTGCTTGTAAATCCAAAACGTAGCTACCTAACAGAACAGTTGTCAAAATGCGCACTCAACTTCCAGATTTAAACCCGTGTGTGGATTCAGCATTCTGCAGACGCACTCTGTGCAGAGTCTCAAAAGAGGCGTTTTCAGCGCAATACCGGCATATGGAAGAAACAGCATTAAGCCACAGGGAAGTATCTGCTTCTAAATCCAAAACACAGATACCTAACAGAACGGTTGTCAATGTGTGCACTCAACTTGCAGAGTTAAACCCGTGTGTGGATTCAGCAGTCTGCAGACCCTTTCTGTGCAGAGTCTCAAAACAGGCGTTTTCCCAGCCCAATACCGGCACATGGTAGAAACAGCAGTAAGCACAGGGAAATATCTGCTTCTAAATCCAAAGCGCAGCTACCTAACAGATCGGTTGGCAATGTGTGCACTCAACTTCCAGAGTTAAACCCGTGTGTGGATTCAGCAGTCTGCAGACCCTTTCTGTGCGGTGTCTCAAAACAGGCGTTTTCAGCCCAATACCGGCATATGGAAGAAACAACAGTAAGCACAGGGAAATATCTTCTTCTAAATCCAAAAGGCAGCTACCTAACAGAACGGTTGTCAAAATGCGCACTCAACTTCCAGAGTTTAAACCCGTGTGTGGATTCAGCAGTCCTGCAGACCCTTTCTGTGCAGAGTCTCAAAACAGGCGTTTTCAGCCCAATACCGGCATATGGGACAAAACAGCAGAAGGCACAGGGAAATATCTGCTTCTAAATCCAAAACGGAGCTACCTAACAGAACGGTTGTCAATGTGTGAACTCAACTTCCAGAGTTAAACCCGTGTTTGGGTTCAGCAGTCGGCAGACCCTTTCTGTGCAGAGTCTCAAAACAGGCGTTTCAGCCCAATACCGGCATATGGAAGAAACAGCAGTAAGCACAGGGAAATATCTGCTTCTAAATCCAAAACGCAGCTACCTAACAGAACGGTTGTCAATGTGTGCACTCAACTTCCAGAGTAAACCCGTGTTTGGATTCAGCAGTCTGCAGACCCTTTCTGTGCAGAGTCTCAAAACAGGCGTTTTCAGCCCAATATCGGTATATGGAAGAAACAGCAGTAATCACAGGGAAATATCTGCTTATAAATCCAAAGCGCAGCTACCTAACAGATCGGTTGTCAATGTGTGCACTCAACTTCCAGAGTTAAACCCGTGTGTGGATTCAGCAGTCTGCAGACCCTTTCTGTGCAGTGTCTCAAAACAGCCGTTTTCAGCCCAATACCGGCATATGGAAGAAACAGCCGTAAACACAGGGAAATATCTGCTTCTAAATCCAAAACGCAGCTACCTAACAGAACGGTTGTCAATGTGTGGACTCAACTTCCAGAGTTAAACCCGTGTGTGTGTTCAGCAGTCTGCAGACCGATTCTGTGCAGAGTCTCAAAACAGAAGTTTTCAGCCCAATACTGACACATGGAAGAAACAACAGTAAGCACAGGGAAATATCTTCTTCTAAATCCAAAACACAACTATCTAACAGAACGGTTGTCAATGTGTGCACTCAACTTCCAGAGTTAAACCCGTGTTTGGATTCAGCAGTCTGCAGAAACTTTCTGTGCAGACTCTCAAAACAGGCGTTTTCAGCCCAATCACCGGCATATGGAAGAAACAGCAGTAAGCAAAGGGAAATATCTGCTTCTAAATCCAAAACGCAGCTACCTAAGAGAACGGTTGTCAATGTGTGCACTCAACTTCCAGAGTTAAAACTCGTTTGTGGATTCAGCAGTCTGCAGACCCTTTCTGTGCAGAGCCTCAAAACAGGCGTTTTCCAGCCCAACACCGGTATATGGAAGAAACAGCAGTAAGCACAGGGAAATATCTGCTTCTAAATCCAAAACGCAGCTACCTAACAGAACGGTTGTCAATGTGTGCACTCAACTTAAGAGTTAAACCCGTGTGTGGGATCAGCAGTCTGCAGACCCTTTCTGTGCAGAGTCTCAATACAGGCGTTTTCAGCCCTATACCGGCATATGGAAGAAACAGCAGTAAGCACAGGGAAATATCTGCTTCTAAAACCAAAACGCAGCTACCTAACAGAACGGTTGTCAATGTGTGCACTCAACGTCCCAGAGTTAAACCGTGTGTGGATTCAGCAGTCTGCACGACCCTTTCTGTGCAGAGTCTCAAAACAGGCGTTT